>NW_019944438.1:42829-72735 GCF_002910315.2 Salvelinus sp. IW2-2015 | reverse complement strand
TCTGGGCGGGAATAGGGTGCCTTGCTAGTGATCCGGGCGAATAGGGTCCTTGGCCGTACGGGCGGAAGTAGACACCTGGCTAGGATCTGGGCGGCATAGGGGTCTTGCTGGTATGCTGGGCCGGGAAAGTCCTTGCTAGTATCGCCCGGGTGCGGATAGTCCTTGGCTATGATCTGGGTGGAATAGACACCTTGGCTTAGTCCATCCGGGCGGCAATAGGGTGCCTTGGCTAGATCGGGGTGGAATAGACCACCTTGGCAGTATCGGGTGGAATAGACACCTTGCTAGGATCCGGGCGGAAATATGGTCCTGTGGCTAGGTATCCGGCCGATGGGTCGTGGCTAGTATCCGGGCGGGAATAGGGCCTCTATGAGTCTAGTCATCTGTGCGGCGTGAACTCTCGTAGTCTCTAGCGCGTGCTATGTCATCGGCGCTGCTGAGCGGTGACATACTGCTAGGTGCTCACCCTGTGTGCTTCTAGAGGTCTAGTATCCCTACCGGCTCGCGGTCTAATGGCACTCGGGCTCCTGCTGGCTAGTCAGTCTATCTGCCGTGTGCGACCGGTCTACCTGCTCTGTCTAGACCTACCCTGCTCTGTCTAGCACCCTCAACCCATGCTCTGCTCTCACGACCACCCGCTCCTGTCTAGGCCTACCTGCTCTGTCCCTAGGTCTATCCCTGCTCTGTCTAGACCTACCTGCTATGTCTAGGCCTAACCTGTCTGTCTAGGCCTACCTGCTTCTGTCTAGACCTAAAACTGCTCTGTCTAGGTCTACCTGCTCTGTCTAGGCCTACCTGCTCTGTCTAGACTATCCTGCTCTGTCTAGACCTACCTGCGTCTGTCTAGGCTACCTGCTCTGTCTAGGCTACCTGCTCTGTCCTAGGCCACTGCTTTGTCTAGGCCTACTGATCTCTGTCTAGGCCTACCTGCTCTGTCTAGGTCTACGCTGCCTGACTAGGCCTACCTGCTCGTCTCAGACCTACCTGCTCTGTTCTAGACCCTACCTGCTCTGTCTAAGACCTACCTGCTCCTGTCTAGGCCTACCATGCTCTGTCAAGGCCTACCTGCTCTGTCATAGGCCTACCTGCTCTGTCTAGACCTACCTCTGCCCTCTATCTAGGCCTACCTGCTCTGTCTAGAGGCCTACCTGCTCTGTCTAGGCCTACCTGCTCTGTCTAGTCTGGCTTGTCTAGAACTACTCTGCTCTGTCTAGGCCTACCTGCTCTGTCTAGACCTACCTGTCTGTCTAGGTCTACCTGCTCTGTCTAGACCTACCTGCTCTGTCAGGTCTACTGTCGTCTAGGTCTACTTGCTCTGTCCTAACCTACCTGGCCTCTGTCTAGGCCTACCTGCTCTGTCTAGAGGCCTACCTGCTCTGTCTAGAGGCCTACCTGCTCTGTCTAGAGGCCTACCTGCTCTGTCTAGGCCTACCTGCTCTGTCTAGACCTACCTGCTCTGTCTAGGTCTACCTGCTCTGTCTAAACCTACCTGCTTCTGTCTAGCCTACCTGCCGTCTAGATCTACCTGCTCTGTCTAGGCCTACTGCTCTGTCTAGACCGTACCTGCTCTGCTAGGCCTACTGCTCTGTCTAGAGGCCTACCTGCTCTGCTTACCTACCTGCTCTGTCTAGACCTACCGGCTCTGTCTAACCTACCTGCTCTGTCTAGGTCTACCTGCTCTGTTAGGTCTACCTGCTCTGTCCTAGACCTACCTGCTCTGTCTAGGCCTACCTGCTCTGTCGCTAGAGGCCTACCTGCTCTGTCTAGGCTACCTGCTCTGTCTAGACCTACCCTGCTCTGCTACTCCTGCTCTGTCTAGGCCTACCTGCTCTGTCAGACCTACCTGCTCTGTCTAGGTCTACCTGCTTGTCTAGACTACTGCTCTGTCTAGACCTCCCTGCTCTGTCTAGAGGCCTACCTGCCTGTCTAGCCTACCTGCTTGGTCTAGACCTACCTGCTCTGTCTAGACCTACCTGCTCTGTCTAGACCTACCTGCTCTGTCTAGGTCTACCTGCTCTGTCTAGGATCTACCTGCTCTGTCTAGGTCTACCTGCTCTGTTCTAGGTCTACCTGCTCTGTCTAGGCCTACCTGCTCGTCTAGGCCTACCTGCTCTGTCTCAGGCCTACCTGCTCTGTCTAGACCTACCTGCTCTGTCTAGTCTACCTGCTCTGTCTAGCCTACCTGCTCTGTCTAGGCCTACCTGCTCTGTTGATCTACCTGCTCTGTCTAGGCCTACCTGCTCTGTCTAGACCTACCTGCTCTGTCTAGGCCTACCTTGCTCTGTTAGGCCTAACTTTGCTCTGTCTAGACCTACCTGCTCTGTCTAGACTACCTGCTCTGTCTAGGTCTAACCTGCCTCTGTCTAACCTACCTGCTCTGTCTAGGCTACTGCTCTGTCTAGAGGCCTACCTGCTCTGTCTAGGCCTACCTGTCTGTCTACTACTGCTCTGTCTAGGCCTAGTCCTGCTCTGTCTAGGCCTACCTGCTCTTCTACCTACCACTCACCTGCTCTGTGTAAAGTATGTATACTCATGAATTACTGTTGTTGCCACGTTCTGTTACATAATTTAACAAGTGTGTCAATAGCAGGATACCCCTCAGATAAGAAATCAACAAGCTTGGCTCTAGATTACACCTCTAATCATTCTTTACATTGTTGGCAATGTCAGGATTTACCTAGGGGTCATGATTTGGGGCTGTACAAATGTTTGGTGTTTTAGAATAATTGATTATGTTATATTAATAGAAGGGAAGGGGTTATAAGACCCTCCCTCCTTACTATTATAGAGTTCCATAAGACTACAGATAAACAATACAAATTCATTGTAAGGGTTTAGTATTGCACAATTGTTTTTAGTTCTCTCTCTATTTCATTAGTAAGAGGCCCCTCTGAGTAATGTGTGACTGTGAAGAAGGAGCTCTGCAGGGGAGTGGAGGAGATAAGGCTAGTCAACATTCCACAAGAAATCAGCTTTGGGGAGTGGACGTTTACTGCTAACTTTAAGATAACACTAAAGCCATTGTTTATATAGGGTTTTGGTCTCAGGAGTAAAAAGGTAATGACTAGTTAGTGACATCACTAAGGTGGGACATCGGTTTAATAAAACAACTTGAGACCTTTTGTTTGATGCAGAATTTACTCAGAAACATGCGTGCTATGTTCCTGTTTGTCAACTTCTGTCTGCAATTGGCATTAAATAAGTTTTTGAATGATTTAATTAAAGTATATTGTCATAATGCTAATTTCACCAATGAACCCAATGATTAACAAGGAAGGGGGAAAGGAACGAACCCTAACAGCAAGATCAGACATACGTCACTATAATCCAAGTGTTCATTTTTTTTTCCCGAAAGTTGCTTTCATTTCAGCGCATCTAATTTGTAAAACATTTCAACTGTATTCCGTATTGCGTATATATATATGTTTTTCAATTACACAAAAATGAACACCCATCAAAAATAAAGGTATCTTCTCTTTCTTGTTAATATCCCAAACAAAGGTTTTAGCGTTCTCATAGATGCACGGAAAGAAAATATTCCATCGAGCACATTTCACCCGTTACCGGGTGTGTTTGACACGTCTTACAAACATTTCCACGGTTGTAAAGTTCACAGGAAAAAAATCTACGGGCACAAAGAAAGAGTAGGAAATACTCGCAGGAGTAAAATGAAACTAATCGACCCAGCGAGATTCAAGTGAACCTCAAAACACAGGAAATATATGGGTGAAAAACACAGATGGGCGGGGCATGCGTTTTCTAGTGACAAATTGGGGACAGTGAGAGTCGGTGCGTGAGGAAGGGACATTGAGACATGAAGGAGGGAACATGAGGAGGGACATTGAGGGACATTGAACATGAGGAGGGACATGAAGGACGGGACACTTGAGACCATGAGGAGGGACATTGAGACATGAGGAGGGACATGAGGAGGGACATTGAGGGACATTGAGACATGAGGAGGGACATGAGGAGGGACATTGAGGAGGGACATTGAGACATGAGGAGGGACATTGAGGAGGGACATTGAGACATGAGGAGGGACATTGAGGAGGGACATTGAGACATGAGCAGGGACATTGAGGAGGGACATTGAGACATGAGGAGGGACATTGTATTGGATGGTGGATTATCTTTTAGATTTTAAAACTTGTTTGTGACCATAGCCTCACCCGGTCACAAAGTACTTGTTTACATTAATAAGTACCCTCCCCTGAAACCAGAGCATAGATTCTACCACAGTTACGTGACATTCTGTATCCCAATGAGATATCTCTCACAGTTGTTGATTATCTCAGATCTACAATTAGTTACACTCCTGGGGGAAACTCATGTCTTCACCCATGTCGCATCGAAGGATAGCTTATAGTGAGCAAAATGCCTGACWGATTTMTTTGAGAACATGTTATTTTTMACTTTACCTTTATTTAACTAGGCAAGTCAGTTAAAAACAAATTCTTCTTTTCAATGACGGCCTAGGGGTTAAACTGCCTTGTTCAGGGGCAGCTCGGGGATCCGAACTTTCAACCTTCCGGTTACTAGCCCAACGCTCTAACCACTACGRTACCCTGCCGCCCCACATCCGTCGTGTTGTCATGCTCTGTCCGTAAAGCTCAGAAAGAAGAAACTGAGACCCGAGGTCAATTGATTCACTTGAGAAAATATATTTTTTAAAGGGTGACAGTGAACAGGATGCTTTAACCAGACACACATTTAGACCTGGAAACCCTTTAGGAACTAAAGTCAGCATTTCCTTGGTTCTCCGCTTCCTCTTTCTGTCACCACTTAAAAAAAAAAAAAAAAAAATCAAATCTCTAGTGAAACAATTGAAACAGCTGCTGAAACTGTTGTGAGCGAACTCTGACCTGTTGGTTTAGAAGAGGATAGATTCTCTGCAGCTCCTCCGTCGTGACACTTTCCGTCACGACACCGTGACTCTCCTTTTATCCAGGTCACAAGGTGTTCAGGCACACGATGAATCACGAGCCGAACCTTTATCGTAATTAGAAACCCTAACACATACATTATGTATTACAAAATGCTACATCAATACATAGAAACATCCTCCTAACTGTTGTCCATGAGAGCACAGATCACATGTCAGTAGACCAGGAAATTAGCTCTATTTGATGTTCCAATCAGAACAGGCCCCAACTAGGCCCCAATCAGAACAGGCCCCAACTAGGCCCCAATCAGAACAGCACCCAACTAGGCCCCAATCAGAAAGGCCCCAACTAGGCCAATCAGAAGGCCCCAACTAGGCCCCAATCAGAACAGGCCCCAATCAGAACAGGCCCCAACTAGGCCCTAATCAGAACAGGCCCCAACTAGGCCCCAACCAGAAACAGGCCCCAACTAGGCCCCAAGCAGAAACAGGCCCCAACTAGGCCCCAATTCAGAACAGGCCCAACTAGGCCCCATCAGAACAGGCCCAACTAGGCCCCAATCAGAACAGGCCCCAACAGGCCCCAATCAGAACAGGCCCCAATAGGCCAACGAACAGGCCAACTAGGCCCCAATCAGAACAGGCCCCAATAGAACAGGCCCAACTCAGGCCATCGAACAGGCCCAACTAGGCCCCAATCAGACAAGGCCCCACTAGGCCCAAGCAGAACAGGCCCCAACTAGGCCCCAAATCAGAACAGGCCCCAACTAGGCCCAATCAGAACAGGCCCCAATCAGAACAGGCCCCAACACCCAATCAGAACAGGCCCAACTAGGCATCAGAACAGGCCCCAAACTAGGCCCCAATCAAACAGCCCCAATCAGAACAGGCCCCAACTAGGCCCCAATCAGAAAGGCCCCAACTAGGCCCAATCAGAACAGCAACTAATGTCTGAAATGATTGACCATTTCTGCTATTCTGATGTTTAGGGGTTCTATACATCAGCACATCTCGGGTTCTACATGTGATGCATGAGAGTTCTGTGGTTCCCTCTCCTTTGTTTTAAGAGAAGACTTCTCCTCCCTTTTCTCTCAGTTTGTTAAATCTGATATGAGCAAATCAAATCCCGCACTACGGCAACCACTTTGTTAGCCAATAAAGCGGGGCTGGGAGCAACCAGCTCCAATCGTTGCACATGCTCAGTTTTATTTGTCAAGACTGGCCTTTTTAGTTCCGTAAAGCCTAACTTAATGACCTTTCAAATAGAGTTCCCACAAGCTTCAAAACTCCTTCAAATAGAGCTCCCACAAGCTTCAACTCCTTTCAAACAGAGCTCCCACAAGCTTCAAACTCTTTCAAATAGAGCTCCCACAAGCTTCAAATCCTTTCAAATAGAGCTCCCACAAGCTACAAACTCTTTCAAACAAGCGCTCCCACAAGCTTCAAACTCCTTTCAAATAGAGCTCCCACAAGCTTCAAACTCTTTCAAATAGAGTTCCCACAAGCTTCAAATCCTTTCAATAGAGCTCCCCACAAGCTTCAAACTCCTTTCAAACAGAGCTCCCACAAGCTTCAAACTCCTTTCAAATAGAGCTCCCACAGCTTCAAACTCCCTTTCAAACAGAGTCCCACAAGCTTCAAACTCCTTTCAAACAGAGCTCCACACGCTACAAACTCCTTCAAATAGAGCTCCACAAGCTTCAAACTCCTTTCAAACAGAGCTCCCACAAGCTACAAACTCCTTTCGAATAGAGCTCCCACAAGCTACAAACTCCTTTCAAATAGAGCTCCCACAAGCTTAAACTTCCTTTCAAATAGAGCTCCCACAAGCTTCAAACTCCTTTCAAAATAGAGCTCCCACAAGCTTCAACCTCCTTTCAAATAGAGCTCCACAATTCAAACTCCTTTCAACAGAGCTCCCACAAGCTACAAACTCCTTCGAATAGAGCTCCCACAAGCTACAAACTCCTTTCAAATAAGTGTGTGACGATGTGTCTACAGAAGAGACACAGGGAGAGAGTTGTGTAATTCTAACTTCCTGCTGTCTGCTGGTACAGTCTGGGGGTATTTAACTTCCTGTCCTCTGCTGTTACCAAGTCTGCGGGTATTTATCATCTAATTATATGCACATCATGTTGATGAGCTGGAGGCACTAGTATAGCTGGGAGATCAAAGTTTTTATAATGGAACAGAAAAAAGGTAACTCATTTACAATGGAACAAGTGGATGCTAATCCAGTGTGTTGTTAGGAAATATATTGAGAAAACACATTACTACTTTACTACGTGCTTCCTCATACCTCCCATACATAGCCAAGGACCCTATTCCGCCCCAGATACTTAGCAAGGACCCTATTTCCGCCGGATACTAGCAAAGGACCCTATTCCGCCGGATTACTAGCCAGGACCTATTCCGCCCGGATACTAGCCAAGGTCCTATTCACCCCGATACTAGCCAGGCCCTATTCGCCAGATACTAGCCAAGGCCCTTTCCCGATACTAGCCAAGGACCCATTCCGCCCGGATACTAGCCAAGGACCCTATCCGCCCGATACTAGCCAAGGACCCTATTCCGCCCGGATACTAGCCAAGGACCTATTCCGCCGAATACTAGCCAAGGACCCTATTCGCCCAGATACTAGCCAAGGACCACTATTCCGCCCGGATACTAGCCACGGACCCATTCGCCCGGATACTAGCCAAGGACCCTATTCCGCCGGATACTAGCCAAGGTGTCCTATTCCACCCGATACTAGCCAAGTGTCTATTCCACCCCGATACTAGCCAAGGACCCTATTCCGCGCGATACTAGCCAAGGTGTCTATTCCACCCAGATACTAGCCCAAGGACCCTTTCCGCCCGGATACTAGCCAAGGACCCTATTCCCGCCCAGATACCAGCCAAGGACCTATTCCGCCCAGATACTAGCCAAGGTGTCTATTCCGCCCAAGATACTAGCCAAGGACCCTATTCCGCCAAAACTAGCCAAGGACCCTATTCCCCGATACTACCAAGGACCTATTCGCCGCATACTAGCCAAAGGTACGCCTATTCCGCCGGATACTACCAAGAACCCTATTCCGCCAGAAACTAGCCAAGGACCCTATTCCGCCCAGGATTACTAGCCAAGGACCCCGTATTCCGCCCGGATACTAGCCAAGGTGTTATTCCACCCGATAATAGCCAAGACCCTATTCCGCCCAGATACTAGCCAAGACCCGCTATTCCACCCAGATACTAAGCCAAGGACCCTATTCCGCCCAGATACTAGCCAAGGTGTCTATTCGCCCAGATACTAGCCAAGGACCTAATTCGCCCAGATAACTAGCAAAGGACCCTATTCCGCCCGGATACTAGCCAAGGACCCTATTCGCCAGATACTAGCCAAGACCCTATTCTGCCCAGATACTAGCCAAGGACCTTATTCTGCCAGATACTAGCAATGGACCTTATTCCGCCCGGATACTAGCCAAGGACCTATTCGCCTACTAGCAGGACCCTATTCAGCCAGATACTAGCCAAGGACCCTATTCCGCCCAGATACTAGCCAAGGACCTATTCCGCACGATCTAGCAAAGGACCTACTCCGCCAGATACTAGCAAAGGACGCCTACTTCCTCCGGATACTAAGCCCAAGGACCCTATTCCGCCCAGATACTAGCCAAGGACCCTAATTCCCGGACCCAGGATACTAGCCAAGGACTTATTCTGCCCAGATATACTATGCCATACGCAAGGACCTTATTCCGCCCGGATACTAGCCAAGGACCCTATTCTGCCGGACTAGCCAAGGACCTATTCTGCCCAGATACTAGCCAAGGACCCTATTCCGCCGCGGATACTAGCCAAGGACCCTATTCCGCCCGGAATAACTAGCCCAAAGGACCTATTCGCCAGATACTACCAAGGTGCTATTCTCCCAGATCACAGCCAGAGACTATTCCGCCGCCATACTAGCCAAGGACCCTATCTCGCGCCCCGACACTACAGCTGTGGCAGCAGGACCCTATTCCGCACTGCGGAATACCTCAACGGACCAAGGTGTCTATTCCGCGCCAGATACTAGCCAACGACCCTATTCCGCCCGGATACTAGCCAAGGACCCTATTCCGCCCGGATACTAGCCAAGAACCCTATTCCGCCCGGACACTACACTCAGTGGCAGCCAAGGACCCTATTCCGCATGGACACTACACTTGGTGGCAGCCAAGGGGCCAGGGTTCCAGTCTAGAAGCACGGTTTTGACCGCCCCTACAGTTTTGCTAAGGTACTGCAGTTTTATTGACTTCCGGCCCAGAAAGACAATTTCCATATAGACGGCCACATTGAGAAGTCCGATTTTAAAACACTTTTTTAAGTCATCACATTTGTGCACAAAACATCCATTGAATTATTCAAATGATTGTCGCTGAGGACGATTCCCCTCCCCCCAATCACTCACAGCCAAAAGATATGAACATTTTATGTTCATCCAAATTTCGGCCATGTTTTTTGGATGACATCAGCGCTGCTCCCCCGTACGCATTGGATGTTGCTCCATATAAACCGGATGCAATCCAGATGTAGACGGTATGCGAGGCGAATACCTTGAAAACAACGGCTGGACATCTTGGACGCAGTCTACAGTTCTTAATATACCTTTACTTGTGTAAAGAAACGCCTGGGGGAAATAAAATCCATTATGCGACCAGCTTTGAGCAACAATTTTGAAGGAAAACGTACAGAAAGTTCAACCATATTCACATTCCCAGGCGTTTTCTTTAGATAACAGCAAAAACATAATGTGTACTGTAGGGGCGTGGTTCAGAAAACCAGTCAGTATCTGGTGTGACCACCATTTGCCTCATGCAGCGCAAAACATATCCTTCACAGAGTTGATCAGTTGATTGTGGCCTTGTAGAATGTTGTCCCACTCCTCTTCAATGACTGTACAAAGTTGCTGGATATTGGCGGGAACTGTAACACACTGTTGTACATGTCGATCCAGAGCATCCCAAACATGCTCAATTGATGACATGTCTGGTGAGTATGCAGGCCACGGAAGAACTGGGACATTTTCAGCCTTCAGGAATTGTGTTCAGATCTTTGTGACGTGGGGTTGTACATTATCATGCTGAAACATGAGGTGATGGCGGCGGATGAATGGCACGACAATGTGCCTCAGGATTTCATCACAGTATTCCTCTGCTTTCAAATTGCCATTGATAAAATGCAATTGTGTTCGTTGTCAGTAGCTTATGCCTGCCCCATACCATAACCCCACCGCCACCATGGGGCACTCTGTTCACAACGTTGACATCAGCAAACCACTCGCCCACACAACGCCATACACGTGGTCTGCGGTTGTGAGGACGGTTGGACGTACTGCCAAATTCTCTAAAACGACGTCGGAGGTGGCTTATGGATGAGGAATGAACATTAAATTCTCTGGCAACAGCTCTGGTGGACATTCCTACAGTCGGCATGCCAGTTGCACACTCCCTCAAAACTTGAGACATCTGCGACATTGTGCTGTGTGACAAAAATGCACATTTTAGAGTGGCCTTTTATTGTTCCCAGCACAAGGTGCACCTGTGTAATGATCATGCCGTTTAATCAGCTTCTTGATTTGCCACACCTGTCAGATGAATGGATTATCTTGACAAATGATAAAATGGTCACTAACAGGGATGTAAACACATTTCAAAATTTGAGGAAAAACAAGCTTTTAGTACATATTCAACTTTTTTTAAAACTTTTTTATTTCAGCTCATGAAACACAGGACCAACACTTTATATTGCTTTTCAGTGTATAAATGTAAAATAATGAAAAGTACCATTTGGCAAGCATGTAGCCTACTTTAAAGAGGCGTTTTCTTACAAGGGGTAGATTTGACACCATGTGGTTTACAGTGTTACAAAACCCTCAAACCTTAGAGTTGCACTAACATTTATGACAGCAGGGTACACAGGGATCTTACACTATGGCTTGAAATATGTATTATACATACACTTTTAGGAAGAATGGGGTTTAATATATAAAATACTATCCACCATCAAATTAAATATATACACCAATACAAGAGAGTGAGGTGACATCCCTTGAGCACAAGAAATCAGGAAACCATGAATTTATGCATGCATGCAATTCTCCCACTGGTCTAGGGCGAGTACCACAATGTACCAAAAGTAATACTGTAATAATACCCAGGGGCGAATTGGCCATCTGGCAATTCTGGCAAATGCCAGATGGGCTGGACCATCTTTAGTTGGGTGGGAGGGTAGAAATTGACACACATTTTTTATTTTTTTAATATATGTATACTGTATATATACAAATAAAACAATAGAAAAGTTGACATGGCCAGTGGCCCATGGAACTGTTAGATCTTTTGAAAATCTATATTATTTTTTTGCGCAATTTCTCTGTTATACTATAAATTAGCATTTGGCTGATCAGTGGGCAGCGGCCCGGTTTCCTCAGGCTGTGATCAGTGGGCAGCGGCCCGGTTTCTCCAGGCTGTGATCAGTGGGCAGCGGCCCGCGTTTCTCCAGGCTGTGAATCAGTGGGCAGCGGCCCGGTTTCCTCAGGCTGTGATCAGTGGGCAGCGGCCCGGTTTCCTCAGGCTGTGATCAGTGGCAGCGCCGGTTTCCTCAGGCTGTGATCAGTGGGCAGCGGCCCGGTTCCTCAGGCTGTATCATGGCAGCGGCCCGGTTTCCTCAGGCTGTGATCAGTGGGCAGCGGCCCGGTTTCCTCAGGCTGTGATCAGTGGGCAGCGGCCCGGTTTCCTCAGGCTGTGCTGAGGCAGACTCACATTGAACGGGTCAAACGCGTCATCAGCAAAGACACCGGCGCCGACTCGATCATCAGTTAGCCACGTATATCACGGATCATAAAAAGAAAAGGAAGCTTATAAAATGTAGAAAGAGCACATTCTACATTGTCACCTGACTCACAACGTCCTAGTTTTTTGTGTGTGGCTAAAAACAATGATTTGGTCAAACAGTAAAGTGCGTTATCCTCATGACTCCTGTAATGAAAGTGTCTTCCCTGCCGCTCGAACCTCGCTGGGGGCCTGCTGCTGTGATGAGCGAGCCACTCTCCTATCTTTTTATTTAACCTTTATTTAACTAGGCAAGTCGGTTAAGATGAAATTCATATTTACAATCACGGCCTAGGAACAGTGGGTTAACTGCCTTGTTCAGGAGGCAGAACAACAGATTTTACCTTGTCAGCTCGGGGATTCAATCCAGCAACCTTTCGGTTACTGGCCTAACGCTCTAACCACTAGGCTACCTATCCCCTCTTGCGCTCGAGAGAAAAATATGTTCTGATCATATAACATTTCAAAATAAATAGCAGGAAAACAGATTTGGAAGCTTCGTCCCCTTGTCCATGTCGAGGAGGGTCTCAGCTTTCTGTAGGTATAATTTGTATTTCTCAACTCACAATATTCAGCTCAATAACAACTATTTTACAAGCAAGATATTATTTTTTATATGGCTTTGAGATATTGAGCAGAGAGCGTTTCAAATGCACACTGGCCATTGCGTGTGAAAAGGCCTCAAGGCCTCATGGGTAGTTGCCTACAACTGTAAAGTTATTTTTAGTACATTACATTTACTGTTGGATGAATACATGGCTACTAGCAGTGAGTATCACAGGCGGCTGGTGGCACCTTCATTAGGGAGGACAGCTCATAACAGAGTGTCAGAGTGTCTGATGTCATTCCATTACTCCCTTCCAGACATTATTATGAGCCGTCTTCCCCTCAACAGCCTTTTATAGTGGTCTAGTTAATGTGTTTAAGTTTCCACTTCCTGTTTCTGTTGTCCTGCTTGGGGYTTGGTATAGTTTACCACGCTCACTGCTTGCAGGGCGGCAGGGTAGCCTAGTGGTTAGAGCGTTGGACCAGTATAAGGTAAAGGTTGCAGTTCGAATCCCCGAGCTGACAAGGTAAAAATCTGTCGTTCTGCCCCTGAACAAGGCAGTTTAACCCCACTGTTCCTAGGTTGCAAAGTGGGGATAGTGGTTGTCATGGGCTACCAGCTCCTTATTAGTTGAACAAAGTGGGGATAGTGGTTGTCATGGCTACCAGCTCCTTATTAGGTTGCAAAGTGGGATAGTGTTGTCATGGGCTACCAGCTCCTTATTAGGTTGCAAAGTGGGATAGTGGTTGTCATGGGCTACCAGCTCCTTATTAGGTTGCAAAGTGGGGATAGTGGTTTGTCATGGGCTACCAGCTCCTTATTAGGTTGTAAAGTTGGGGATAGTGGTTGTCATGGGCTACCAGCTCCTTATTAGGTTGTAAAGTGGGGATAGTGGTTGTCATGGGCTACCAGCTCCTTACTAGGTTGTAAAGTGGGGGTAGTGGTTGTCATGGGCTACCAGCTCCTTATTAGGTTGCAAAGTGGGGATAGTGGTTGTCATGGGCTACCAGCTCCTTATTATGTTGCAAAGTGGGGGTAGTGGTTGTCATTCCCAGTGCTGATTGTGCTTAGCGTCGGTAGAAAATGTTTTGATTATATCACAAAACAAATAGTACAGTAGTGTCATGGTTTACAGTATAACGATGAGTGGGGTTGGTGGGCGTGTTAGGAATGGATGTTAGTGTACAGGGTAGACAGTCCACTTCCACACCCCACCCCTAGGTGGCAGCAGCTACAGAGTCATACCCAGTACTGGTTCTGCTGTAGAGTGGGGGGCGTGGTCCTAATGAGCTGGGCTGAACTCTCTGGATCTACACCGTTCCACGAGCAAAGTGGCAGTGATGTGGAGTTGCTAACTAAGCCCTGATTGGCTGAAGGAAACAGCCTGTCCAGGGCAGGGCTACTGGGGCTCAGTGGGGTCACAGTTACCGTGGGAACAGCCGCGCTCCTCTGCGACTGGCCGTTATAGGCCGGTGGGGTTGAGGGTGAGGGTGAGGGTGGCGGCTTCGGGGTGACAGGTTTCTGTTTCCTCTTCCTGTTGCGTCGCAGCAGCAGAACCAGCACCACCAGGATTATGACCAATAAGAGCATGGCCAGGAGAGGTAGGATCACCAGTATCAGGTTGGAGGTCTCCTGAGGGTATGACTCTACACGGACCGGTGTATTCACAAAGGGAATCTCATTGCCGTCTCCTTTACTCAGAGTGGGCTTGCCCAGAGTAGTATCTGTACCTGCCGAGTCGTTCCGGTTGGTGTTCCCCCAGCGGTTGCGACCTTTGAACTTCTGGTGGGTCTTGCTGGGTCTCTGTGTGGAAAGGAGGGAGGTGGACAGGGAGGGTAGTGCCGTCCCAACACCAAACACTGTCGTTTGGTTCAGAGGCTGAGAGAAAGGACTGCTGGTGGTTAGGACGGGACTGTTGGTGGTRAGGACTAGCGATGGATCATACGGAACGACAGTGAACCAGAACTCTCCCCTGGCAGGTGGGACGTTCTCCGCTTTCAGAATGAACACCAAAGAGTCGTTCAGCTCCTGCACTCCAGTCATGTTAGCGTTGAGCTCGAAGGATAACCTCTCCTGCTTCACATCCTGAAAGGAGAATGACTCCAGTGGCTCGGTTTTCTTACCAGCTTTGGGTTTTCCTCGGACCAGCTTTCCATACTTTGGATGAGAGACAACCTCGAAGAAAGGGTCGCTGACGGATAGAGAAGCCAGCTCAGTTGCGTTGAGGAAACCAGTGTTGAGTTTGACCACGATGCCATTGGGTATTCTCACCCCCTCGCCAAACCTGACCAGGGGCTTAACCGTGATGTTGACAACCTGGTTCGTCAGGTTAGCTTCCGATGTAAACGCGGTGAACTCAAAGCTGTCCTGACCAGACGTGAGGGTCACCATGTGATAAAACAAGCTACCCGTCCTTAAGTCCTCCTGCTCAAACTGGCTGACCTCCTGGTCATCCAGCCGAAGGATCTTGCCATACCGTGGCGCGGCGGTGATCCGGTAGTGAACAGTTGTGTTTTTTCCGTTGGTCTCTGCCACCAGACTCTCCTGGGTTAAAACCACAGACGTCTGTCCCTGCTCCAGAGCCAGCCCAGTGTTGTTGATAAGGGAGATGGTGATCTCCGTCACCTCGAGGTTGAAGAGTTTATAGACCGGTTTGTGATGGCCATCGGAAACACTAAAATAAAACACCCCAGAAGCCCGGCTTCCATCATGGACAAAGTACACCTCCCCACTGTTGATCTGAGCCTGAGTGAAGGCCACCACAGACTCGTTAAGGCTTCCTCCAAGGCTCAGATAGCCGTTGTTGGGCTTGCTGATGACGATGTACTGGATGTCCTCTGAAGGGTTGTCCAAGTCTTCCACATTGAGGTTCTCCGGCCCCAGGGCCACTGTGTCCCCCTGCACTACGCTCAGACTGGGGGCTTTGGTCTTCAGAACGGGCGGCTGGTCGTTGACTGGGATCACCGTGATGTTGAACCACTCCTCCAGAACCTGATTAAAGAAGAGTATGACTTTATTTTGTAGAATGGAATCTTGTCTTCTGCATTAGAGTTTGAAGCAGAACTTCCAGTATCCTCAATGAGGCAATTCATTTTGCAGCATACACAATGTTCAAACAGATTTAAAAAAAAATACTTTTAAAAACAGTCCAGAAATAAACAGTTGGATAAAAGTGTGCAAAATACAAGTTAGCAACATTAAGTACCTGGCTGTCGTCCGAAGGGCGCTGGGCCGGCTTCCCCTTGGGGTTCAGCCAGGTGTCGAAGACAAAGCGGTCGTGGAGCGTCTCGGAGTCGTCATGCCGGTACGTGATGCCATACTTGTTGAGGATGTACTGGGAGAAGTTGGGTTTCTCCACGGTGAGGTTCCTCTCTCCCACCACAATGACCCCGTGCTGGGGTAGAGACTTTACCTGGAACCAGATCTCGTGAGAGCTGCGCTGGGGTGTGGGCAGCTTGGACATAAGGTTAGACGCATCCAGCTTGGACTTGTCGATGACGATGCGGTCACCCTCAGTCACCACAGCACCTAGAATGCAACGAGAGACAAGTCGGTATGGAGGACCGAAGCTGCCATAATTACTGTGCATTCGGAAAATATTCAAACCACTTCCCTTTTTCCACATTTTGTTACGTTCCAGCCTTATTCTAAAATGGATAAAATAAAACAATTTCCTCATCAATCTACACACAATAGTGCATAATGACAAAGCAAAAATAGGTTTTTAGAATTTTTTGCAAATGTATTAAGAATAAGAAACGGATGCCTTATTTACATAACTGTTCAGACCCTTTGGTATAAGACTCAAAATTAAGCTCAGGTCCCGCAGTTGACAGTGCATGTCAGAGCAAAAACCAAGCCATGAGCTCCGAGACAGGATTGTGTCGAGGCACAGATCTGGGGAAAGGAACCTAAACATTTCTGCAGCATTGAAGGTCCCCAAGAACACAGTGTCCTCCATCATTCTGAAATGGAAGAAGTTTGGAACCACCAAGACTCTTCCTTGAGCTGGCCGCCCGGCCAAACTGAYAAATCAGGGGAGAAGGGCCTTGGTCAGGGAGGTGACCAAGAATCCGATGGTCACTCTGATAGAGCTCCAGAGTTTCTCTGTGGAGATGGGAGAACCTTCCAGAAGGACAACCATCTCTGCAGCCCTTCACCAATCAGGCCTTTATAGTAGAGTGGCTAGACGGAAGTCACTCTTCAGTAAAAGGCACATGACAGCCTGCTTGGAGTTTGCCAAAAGGCACCTAAAGGACTCTAAAAGATTATATTGTTTGATGAAACCAATATTGAACTCTTTGGCCTGAATGCCAAGCGTCACGTCTGGAGGAAACCTGGCACCATCCCTACGGTGAAGCATGGTGGTGGCAGCATCATGCTGTGGGGATGTTTTTCAGTGGCAGGGACTGGGAGACTAGTCAGGATCGAGGGAAAGATGAATGGAGCAAAGTATAGAGAGATCCTTGATGAAAACCTGCTCCAGAGCGCTGAGGACCTCAGACTGGGGGCGAAGGTTCACCTTCTAACAGGACAGCGACCCTTAGTACACAGCCAAGACAACGCAGGAGTGGCTTCGGGACAAGTCTCAGAATGTCCTTGAGTGTCCCAGCCAGAGCCTGGACTTGAACATGATCGAACATCTCTAGAGAGACCTGAAAATAGCTGTGCAGCGATGCTCCCCATCCAACCTGACAAGAGCTTGAGAGGATCTGCAGAGAAGAATGGGAGAAACTCCCAGACTTGTAGCGTCATACCAAAGAAGAGACTCAAGGCTGTAATCGCTGGCAAAGGTGCTTCATCAAAGTACTGAGTAAAGGTCTGAATACTTATATAAATGAGATATCAGTTTTTTGTTTTTAATACATTTGCAAACATTTCTAAAAACCTGTTTTTGCTTTGTCATTATGAGGTATTGTTGGTAGATTGATGAGGGGAAAGAACGATTTAATCCATTTTAGAATAAGACTAACGTAACAAAATGTTAAAAAAGGTGTCTGAATACTTTCCAAATGCACTGTATGTGTGCAATCATTCATCCTTTTATTTATTTATCCATTTATTTATCCATTTATCCATATATTTAMCCATTTATTTATCSATTCATTTATTCATCTATCCATTTATTTATCCATTTATTTATCCATTTATTTATCCATTRATTTATTTTTTGCATTTATCTATTTGTGTGTTTTATTTATTAATTTAATTCTAATTTTGGCAGCTTTGGTCCACCCATGGGTAAAAAAATAAATATGTTGCTAATATTTCATACCCCTTAATTGTATAATATTCATGGGAAAATGAACATTGCATAATGTCTAGTTGTTGTACATCATCAAGGATTCACCGACAGCCCACCTGTGTTAGCGAGGAGCAGAGTCTGGCGGTCGTGTCCAGCATTCTCATAGGAGATGTCCATCTCGAAGGTCTCYTTCTCCAGGGAAGCTGGAGGTGAGGACACCGAGAAGGTCATGGAGTCCATGGCGGACCAGCCAACCGACGCCACAAGACTCTGGATGTACAGAATCTCCCGCTGGTCCACCTGAGACACACACACACACAGAGAGARCAGAAATCAGTGAAGGCTGGTGTTACTATGAATCGGAAGGGCAAGCCTGGGAATTTCCCCACTTTTGTAACCTATACTTGGCCCCACTTTTGTATCCCCATTTCAACGTAACCAACAAAAACTAAAGCGTTAGACAAAACACTGAACATCAGAACTTTAGTCATCAACGAATAATTCAAGACGTGAACCCTTCACATGAGTTGCTTCTTCCGCTGGAGAAGATCTAGTCTGTGGTTGATATTCAGAATATAAACATATGTATAATGCATGTCTATGTACTCAGCTGTAGAGAGTGTGACCTGAGGCCTTATCCAATCAAAAACACTGACCACGCTTCCCGCCAAGGCCAAACAACATTTGTTGTGGCTTGAATTGGAATTTATATCCTGTGGAGTTTCCTKCTGTTTGTTTCTCACCGTAAATATTGTTTTACTGAACAAATGAATCAGAATACACTCTCCCACACAGTGCAAGAAGAGTCTTATTTTGTCCTCTCGTAGAAACTACTGCGGCCATACAGTACCAGGCAAAAGGTTGGACACACCTACTCATTCCAAGGGTTTTCTTTATTTTTCTTTACTATTTTCGACATTGTAGAATAATAGTGAAGACATCAAAACTATGAAATAACTCATGTAAGTAACCAAAAAAGTGTTAAATAAATCAAAATATTTTCTATTTTAGATTCTTCAAAGTAGCCTCCCTTTGCCTTGATGACGGCTTTGCACAAGTCTTACTGTATGTATCAAGTGCTGATCCAGGATCTGTCTATTTAATCATGTTAATTGTGATCTAAAAGGCGAAACGTTACCAGCACTCCAACTCAGTTGTAGGACCCTGGTCTCCCCTGTCCAAATAACCTTATTGATTATGAAAAGTAATCCTAAAATCAGCACTCCTCAGGTTCTGGTTAGTTGTTAGGTTCTTACCATTGTCTGTGTGAAGGAGGAGACGTCAACAGTCAAATTATCAGACAGCACTGTCACCAGTCTGCCTAGTTTTGGTCGACGAATCACGTTGAAGGTAATGGTGCGGTTGGATGTGTCGCTCTTGTCATTGGTCACCGCCTGCAGGTCCTCCTTGGTGATTGGTGTAGTAGAGCCTGTTTATGGTGAAACAATAAATCGGTAAATAAATGCTCCAACATATGGACCTATGGAGGATGTAACCATGGCGCCGGAGAAGAAGGCTGACGTTTTACCGGTTGTTTGTTTGTTTGTTCGTTTGCTTTGTTTGTAACTTATGTTTGTAACTTATTTTGTTGCTGCTACCGTCTCTTATGACCGAAAATAACTACTGGACATCAGGACTGCGATTAATCACCACGGACTGGTAGAATCATTTTTCTCCTTTCACGAGTCTGACGAGCCCAACTTGAATGATATACTGCTTTCTCGGGAACAGGCCCAGATCCCTGTGATTTGCCTGAAGAGAACGCGGAGAAAAAGGGGCCAGAGGGCGGGCTGCCTTCTGAGAATTCGTAGGCGATCGAATAAACCCCCACTTCCTTCCATTCTGCTAGCAAACGTGCAATCTTTGGAGAATAAAATCGATGACCTACGCAGAAGATTAAACTACCAACGGGACATTCAAAACTGTAATATCTTATGCTTCACGGAGTCGTGGCTGAACAACGACACTATCAAGCTGGTTATACGGTGTACCGGCAGGATAGAACTGCGGCGTCTGGTAAGACAAGTGGCGGCAGACTATGTATTTTTGTAAATAACAGCTGGTGCACGATATCTAAGGAAGTCTCGAGCTATTGCTCGCCTGAGGTAGAGTTTCTCATGATAAGCTGTAGACCACACTATCTACCAAAATAATTTGAATCTGTATTTTTCATAGCTGTTTACATACCACCACAGACTGAGGCTGGCACTAAGACCACACCCAATGAGCTGTATTCCGCCATAAGCAAACAAGAAAACGCTCACCCAGAGGCGACGCTCCTAGTAGCCGGGGACTTTAATGCAGAGAAACTTATTTACGTTTTCCCAAATTACTATCAGCATGTCACATGTGCAACCAGAGGAAAAAAAACTCTGGACCACCTTTACTCCACACATGGAGACACGTACAAATCTCTCCCTCAACCTCCATTTGGCAAATCTGACCATAATTCTATCCTCCTGATTCCTGCTTACAAGCAAAAAATTCAAGCAGGAAGCCCCAGTGACTAGATCAATAAAAAAGTGGTCAGATAAGCAGATGCTAAGCTACAGGACTGTTTTGCTAGCACAGACTGGAATACGTTCCAGAATTCCTACGATGGCATTGAGGAGTACACCACATCAGTCATTGGCTTCATCAATTAGAGCATCGATGACATCGTCCACACACAGACCGTACGTACATACCCCAACCAGAAGCCATGGATTACAGGCAACATCCGCACTGAGCTAAAGGCTAGAACTGACGCTTTCAATGAGCGGGACTCTAACCCGGAAGTGTATAAGAAATCCCGCTATGCCCTCCGACAAACCATCAAACAGGCAAAGCTTCAATACAGTACAAAGATGGAATTATACTACACTGGCTCTGACGCTCGTCGGATGTGCTTGCAAACCATTACAGACTACAAAGGGAAGCACAGACGAAAGCTGCCCAGTGACACGAGCCTTCCAGACGAGCTAAAGTACTTCTATGCTCGCTTCGAGGCAAATAACACTGAAACATGCATGAGAGCACCAGCTGTTCCGGAAGACTGTGTGATCACGCTCTCCGCAGCCGATGTAAGACCTTTAAACAAGTCAACAATCACAAGGCCGCAGGGCCAGACGGATTACCAGGACGTGTACTGCGAGCATGCGCTGGCCAACTGGCAAGTGTCTTCCCTGACATTTTTAACCTCTCCCTGTCCGTGTTTGTAATACCAACATAGTTTAAGCAGACCACCATCGTGCCTGTGCCCAATAACACTAAGGTAACCTGCCTAAATGACTACTGACCCATAGCACTCACATCTGTAGCTATGAAGTGCTTTGAAAGGCTGGTCATGGCTCATATCAACACCATTATCCCAGAAACCCTAGATCCACTCCAATTTGCATTCCGCCCCAACAGATCCACAGATGATGCAATCTCTATTGCCACTCCACACTGCCCTTTCCCACCTGGACAAAAGTAACACCTATGTGAGAATGCTATTTATTGACTACAGCTCAGCGATCAACACCATAGTGCCCTCAAAGCTCATCAATAAGCTAAGGACCCTGGGACTAAACACCTCCCTCTGCAACTGGATCCTGGACTTCCTGACGGGCCGCTCCCAGGTGGTAAGGGAAGGTAACAACATATCTGCCACGCTGATCCTCGACATAGGGGCCCCTCGGGTGCGTTCTCAGTCCCCTACTGTACTCCCTGTTCACTCATGACTGCATGGCCAGGCACGACTCCAACACCATCATTAAGGTTGCCAATGACAACAGTGGTAGGCCTGATCCCAGACAACGACTAGGCAGCCTATAGGGAGGAGGTCAGAGACCTGGCCGTGTGGTGCCAGGACAACAACCTCTCACTCAACGTGATCAAGACAAAGAAGATGATTGTGGACTACAGGAAAAAGAGGATCGAGCACGCCCCCATTCTCATCGAAGCCAGTGGAGCAGGTTGAGAGCTTCAAGTTCCTTGGTGTCCACATCACCAACAAACTAACATGGTCCAAGCACACCAAGACATGACAAAACCTATTCCCACTCAAGAGACTGAAAATATTTGGCATGGGTCCTCAGATCCTCAAAAGATTCTACAGCTGCACCATCGAGAGCATACTGACTGGTTGCATCACTGCCTGGTATGGTAACTGCTTGGCCTCCGACCGCAAGGCACTACAGATGGTAGTGCGTACGGCCCAGTACATCACCGGGGCAAAGCTTCCTGCCATCCAGGACCTCTATACCAGGGGTGTCAGAGGACCCTAAAAATTGTCAAAGACTCCAGCCACCCTAGTCATAGACTGTTCTCTCTGCTACTGCATGTCAAGCGNAATCGGTAAATAAATGCTCCAACATATGGACCTATGGAGGATGTAACCATGGCGCCGGAGAAGAAGGCTGACGTTTTACCTCCTATTGTCCTTTTTTGTTAGTTTATTAGCTTTGTTTGTAAATGATAATTTTTTACTTATTTTGTACATAATGTTGCCGCTACCGTCTCTTATGACCGAAAATAACTTCTGGACATCAGGACTGCGATCAATTACAATGGACTGGTAGAATATTTTTTTTCCTTTCACGAGTCTGACGAGCCCGATGCGATTGATATACTGCTTTCTCGGGAACAGGCCCCAGATCCCCGTGATTTGCGTGAAGAGGAGGCGGAGAAAAAGGGGGCTGCCTTCTGAGAATTCGTAGGCGATCTAATAAACGCCCACTTCCTTCCATTCTGCTAGCAAACGTGCAATCTTTGGAGAAATAAAATCAATAACCTACGCGGAAGATTAACCTCTGGGATATGTGGGACGGTAGCAACATCCAGTGAAAATGCAGAGCGCCAAATTCAAATAAATTACTATAAATATTTTACTGTCATGAAATCACACATTCAATATACCAAATTAAAGCTACACTTGTTGTGAATCCAGCCAAAGTGTCAGATTTCAAAAATGCTTTACGGCGAAAGCAAACAATGCTATTATCTGAGGATAGCAACCAAGCAAACAATCACAGACCATCATATTTCAACCCTCCCGGCGCGACACAAAACGCAGAAATAAAAATATAATTCATGCCTTACCTTTGACGAGCTTCTTCTGTTGGCACTCCAATATGTCCCATAAACATCACAAATGGTCCTTTTGTTCGATTAATTCCGTCGATATATATCCAAAATGTCCATTTATTTGGCGCGTTTGATCCAGAAAAACACAGGTTCCAACTTGCACAACGTGACTACAAAATATCTCAAAAGTTACCTGTAAGCTTTGTCCAAACTACTTTTGTAATACAACTTCAGGTATTTTTTTACGTAAATAATCGATAAAATTGAAAACGGGATGATCTGTGTTCAGTACCGGAGGAAAATAATGTGTAGCATGCTTTCTGGTCACGCGCCTCTAACAAACAGTACACTTCACTGGAGCACTTAATTCTGAACATGGCTACTTCTTCATTTCTCAAAGGAAAAACCTCAACCAATTTCTAAAGACTATTGACATCCAGTGGAAGCGATAGGAGCTGCAGGAAGGTCCCTTAGAAATCTGGATTCCCAATGAAACCTCATTGAAAAGAGAGTGACCTCAAAAAAAAAATCTAAACGGTTTGTCCTCTGGGTTTTTCCTTCCAAATAAGTTCTGTTATACTCACAGACATGATTCAAACAGTTTTAGAAACTTCAGAGTGTTTTCTATCCAATACTAATAATAATATGCATATATTAGCATCTGGGACTGAGTAGGAGGTAGTTTACTCTGGGCACGCTTTTCATCCAAACGTGAAAATGCTGCCCCCTATCCACAAGAAGTTAAAACCTCTTACAGCTACCCCCCCCTTCTTTCAACTACCAACGGGACATTCAAAACTGTAATATCTTATGCTTCATGGAGTCGTGGCTGAACAACGACACTATCAACATACAGCTGGCTGGTTATACGCTGTACCGGCTGGATAGAACAGCGGCGTCTGGTAAGACAAGTGGCTGTGGTCTATGTATTTCTGTAAACAACAGCTGGTGCACGATATCTAAGGAAGTCTCGAGCTATTGCTCTCCAGAGGTAGAGTATCTCATGATAAGCTGTAGACCACACTATCTACCGAGAGAGTTTTCATCTGTATTCTTTGTAGCTGTTTACATACCACCAGAGTCAGAGGCTGGCACTAAGACCGAACTCAATGAGCTGTATTCCGTCATAAGCAAACAAGAAAACGCTCACCCAGAGGCGACGCTCCTAGTAGCTTTAATGCAGGGAAACTTTATTCCATTTGATCAAATTTCTATCAGCATGTTAAATGTGCAACCAGAGGGAAAAAAACTCTGAACCACCTTTACTCCACACACAGAGACGCATACAAATATCACCCTCAACCTCCATTTGGCTTGGATTTGATCACAATTCTATTCTCCTGCTTCCAAGCAAAAATTCATGCAGGAAGCCCCAGTGACTAGATTAATAAAAAAGTGGTAAGATGAAGCAGATGCTAAGCTATAGGATTGTTTTGCTAGCACAGACTGGAATATGTTCCAGAATTGCTACGATGGCATTGAGGAGTACACCACATCAGTCATTGTCTTCATCAATAAGTGCATCGATGAAGTCGTCCACACACAGACCGTACGTACATACCCCAACCAGAAGCCATGGATTACAGGCAACATCCGCACTGTGCTAAAGGCTAGAGCTGACACTTTCAATGAGCGAGACTCTAACCCGGAAGCTTATAAGAAATCCCGCTATGCCCTCCGACAAACCATCAAACAGGCAAAGCTTCAATACAGTACAAAGCTGGAATCATACTACACTGGCTCCGACGCTCGTCAGATGTGGCAGGGCTTGCAAACAATTACAGACTGCAAAGGGAAGCACAGCCGAGAGCTGCCCAGCGACACGAGCCTACCAGACGAGCTAAAGTACTTCTATGCTCGCTTCGAGGCAAATAACACTGAAACATGCATGAGAACACCAGCTGTTCCGGAAGACTGTGTGATTACGCTCTTGGCAGCCGATGTGAGTAAGACCTTTAAACAGGTCAACATTCCCAAGGCCGCAGGGCCAGACGGATTACTAGGACGTGTACTGCGAGCATGCGCTGACCAACTGGCAAGTGTCTTCCCTGACATTTTCAACTTCTCCCTGTCAGTGTGTAATACCAACATATTTTAAGCAGACCACCATCGTGCCTGTGCCCAAGAACACTAAGGTAACCTGCCTAAATGACTACTGACCCATAGCAATCACATCTGTAGCCATGAAGTGCCTTGAAAGGCTGGTCATGGCTCACATCAACACCATTCTCCCAGAAACCCTAGATCCACTCAAATTTTCATTCCGCCCCAACAGATGATGCAATCTCTATTGCCACTCCACACTGCCCTTTCCCACCTGGACAAAAGGAACACCTGTGTGAGAATGGTATTCATTGACTACAGCTCAGCGTTCAACACCATAGTACCCTCAAAGCTCATCAATAAGCTAAGGACCCTGGGACTAAACACCTCCCTCTGCAACTGGATCTTGGACTTCCTGACGGGCCACCCCCAGGTGGTAAGGGTAGGTAGCAACACATCCGCCACGATGATTCTCAACATAGGGGCCCCTCGGGTGCATTCTCAGTCCCCTCCTGTACTCCCTGTTCACTCATGACTGCACGGCCAGGCACGACTCCAACACCATCATTAAGGTTGCCAATGACAACAGTAGTAGGCCTGATCACCGACAACGACTAGGCAGCCTGTCGGGAGGAGGTCAGAGACCTGGCCGTGTGGTGCCAGGACAACAACCTCTCCATCAACGTGATCAAGACAAAGAAGATGATTGTGGACTACAGGAAAAAGAGGACCGAGCACGCCCGCATTCGCATAGTCACAATCATATAGCATATCCTAGAACCTATAGGCACACATAATGATACATAAAACCTTTAAAGTGAACAAATGATGGGTAGCTACAGTGCCTTCGTAAAGTATTCAGACCCCTTGACTTTTTCCACATTTTGGTAGATTACAGCCTTATTCTAAATATATATATATTTTTTCCCTTCATCAATCTACACACAATACCCCATAATGACATCACAATACCCCATAATGACATCACAATACCCCATAATGACATTTTAGCTGATATCACATTTACATAAGTATTCAGACCCTTTACTCAGTAATTTGTTGAAGCACCTTTGGCAACAATTACATCCTTGAGTCTTCTTGGGTATGACGCTACAAGCTTGGCTCACCTGTATTTGGGGAGTTTCTCCCATTCTTCTCTGCAGAGCCTCTCAAGCGCTGTCAGGTTAGATTGGGAGCATCGCTGCACAGCTATTTTCTGGTCTCTCCAGAGATGTTCGATCGGTTTCAAGTCCGGGCTCTGGCTGGGCCACTCAAGAAAATTGAGACTTGTATCAAAGCCACTCCTGCATTGTCTTGGCTGTGTTCTTTGTGTTGTTGTCCTGTTGGAAGGTGAACCTTCGCCCCAGTCTGAGGTCCTGAGCGCTCTGGAGCAGGTTTGCATCAAGGATCTCTCTGTACTTTGCTCAGTTAATCTTTGCCTCAATCCTGACTAGTCTCCTAGTCCCTGCCGCTGAAAACATCCCCACAGCATGATGCTGCTACCAACATGCTTCACTGTATGGATGGTGTCAGGTTTCCTCCAGAAGTGACGCTTGGCATTCAGGCCAAAGAGTTCAATCTTGGTTTCATCAGACCAGAGAATCTTGTTTCTCATGGTCTGAGTCCTTTAGGTGCCTTTTGGAAAACTCCAAGCGGGCTGTCATGTGCCTTTTACTGAGGAGTGACTTCCATCTGGCCACTCCACCATAAAGGCCTGATTGGTGGAGTGCTGCAGAGATGGTTGGCCTTCTGGAAGGTTCTCCCATCTCCACAAAGAGCTCTGTCAGTGACCATTGGTATTCTTGGTCACCTCCCTGACCAAGGCCCTTCTCCTCCGATTGCCCAGTTTGGCCGNTTATTTCACTGCTGCTCTTCAATTACTTGTTACTTTTATCTCTTATTCTTATCTGTATTTTTTTTTTAACTTGCATTGTTGGTTAGGTGCTAGTAAGTAAGCATATCACTGTTTTGGCCTGGTGATTTGGTCTACACCTGTTGTATTTGGCGCAAGTGACTAATACAATTTGATTTAAATTTTATGAACACAGTCACAATCATATAGCATATATATCCTAGAACCTATAGGCATAATGATACATAAAGCCTTTAAAGTGAACAAATGCTGGGTAGCTACAGTGCCTTCGTAAAGTATTCAGACCCCTTGACTTTTTCCACATTTTGGTAGGTTACAACCTTATTCTAAAATATATTTTTTTTTTCTTCCCCCTCATCAATCTACACACAATACCCCATAATGACATCACAATACCCCGTAATGACATCACAATACCCCATAATGACATCACAATACCCCATAATGACATTTTAGCTGATTACACATTTACATATGTTTTCAGACTCTTTACTCAGTACTTTGTTGAAGCACCGTTGGCAGCAATTACAGCCTCGAGTCTTCTTGGGTATGATGCTACAAGCTTGGCACACCTGTATTTGGGGAGTTTCTGTCAGGTTGGATGGGGAGCGTTGCTGCACAGCGATTTCAGGTCTCTCCAGAGATGTTCGATCGGGTTCAAGTCCGGGCTCTGGCCGGACTTGTATCGAAGCCACTCCTGCGTTGTCTTGGCTGTGTGCTTTGTGTTGTTGTCCTGTTGGAAGGTGAACCTTCGCCCCCAGTCTGAGGTCCTCAGCGCTCTGGAGCAGGTTTGCATCAAGGATCTCTCTGTAATTTGCTCAGTTAATCTTTCCCTCGATCCTGACTAGTCTCCCAGTCCCTGCCGCTGAAAAACATCCCCACAGAAAGATGCTGCCACCACCATGCTTCACCGTAGGGATGGTGCCAGGTTTCCTCCAGATGTGACGCTTTGCATTCAGGCCAAAGAGTTACATCTTGGTTTCATCAGACCAGAGAATCTTGTTTCTCATGGTCTGAAAGTCTTTAGGTGCCATTTCGTAAACTCCAAGCAGGCTGTCATGTGCCTTTTACTGAGGAGTGGCCTCCCTCTGGCCACTCTACGATAAAGGCCTAATTGGTGGAGTGCTGCAGGGATGGTTGTCCTTCTGGAAGGTTCTCCAATCTCCACAGAGGAACTCTGGAGCTCTGTCAGAGTGACCATCAGGTTTTTGGTCACCTCCCTGACCAAGGCCCTTCTCCCCCGATTGCCCAGTTTGGCCGAGCGGACAGATCTAGGACGAGTCTTGGTGGTTCCAAACTTCTTCCATTTAAGAATGATGGAGGCCACTGTGTTCGTGGGAACCTTCAATGCTGCAGAAATGTTTTGGTACCCTTCCCCAGATCTGTGCCTCAACATCAAGCACAATATGTTCGGAGCTCTACAGAAATCTCTTTAACCTCAGGCTTGTTTTTGCTCTGACATGCACTGTACAACTGTGGAGACTTATATAGAAGGTGTGCCCTTTCAAATCATGTCCAATCAATTGAATTGTACCCAAGTGGACTCCATATAATTGTAGAAAGCATTCTTCAAGGATGATCATGGAAACAGAATGCACTGAGCGTCCAATTCGAGTCTCAAGTTAGGACTGAATATCTATGTAAATAAGGTATTTTTTTTGAACATTTTTTTTATACATTGTGCCAAAAATTCTGAAAAAACTGGTTTTCACTTTGAATTGGGGTATTGGTGTAAATCATTTTAGAATAGGCTAGATAAAATGTGGAAAAGTCAGGATGAATATTTCGTAGTATATCACAACTTTGGTGTGTTGAAAAATTTGATGTGACTTCTGAAGTTAACATAGTTAGTTATGTTAATAGCTACATCCCAATATGTTCTAAAGTGTTTCCAAAGTGTAGGTACACTTTTATTTGGTAAACCTCGTCATAATCCAACACTTCCAGAAAAACAAGTGACCAGTCTGACGCACATTTTAAAAGGCAGATGTTATTAAGCTATCCTCCGAAGGCCGTTAACTCCAGACTGGAACATATTGCTGTGCAGTGGCACACGTGTAAAACAGACAGAGGGACAAACTCTTTTTGATCCTTTAAAAAAAAAAAAAAACAGTGTGGCAAAGACACAAAACCACACCCCAAAACATGTGGACGCTTGTAGGATATAAACAAGTATATAATCCTTCTACGAGAATCTGACGATGGTGGAGAGATATGAAAACAGAGGAGAGAGGGCGATGAGCTTAACAGGAGTGATGTTCAGTCCTCTGTCTCTTCTCCACCTTCTCTCTCTCCTCTTCTTCCCCATCCTCTCCCACCCCTCTCTCTCTCCTCTTTCCCAGTCCTTCTACCTCCAACGTCTCCTCTCTCCTTCTTCTCTCCCAGCCATCTCAGGGACTCTTCTTCCTAGTGGAAGAAGAGGAGAGAGGAGGTCTCTACATTTTTCTTCGTCATTATGGAGACCTGTGAAAATGTGTTTGCCTCAGGTCTATGTTTCTCTCACATAAGTATGTTTATAGTGTGCTCTTTCGCTAAAGGAGAAATACCGACCACAAGAGCAGGAGCGGAGTAGCGAGAGCAGTGGTGCAACGGATAGCAGAGGCGGAGTTGGCAGAAGGTTAAAGGGCGGAAGTGGCGTAGCAGAGAGCGGAGTGGGCAGCAGAGAGCGGAGTGGCAGAGAGAGTGGGTAAGAGACGTGATGGTAGCAGAGAGCGGAGTGGGTAGCAGAGAGCGGAGTGGCAGAGCGGTGTAGCAGAGAGCGAGTGTTGGTAGCAGAGACGGAGTGGGTAGACAGGTAGCAGGAGATGTGGGGCGTAGTACAGAGAGGCAGTGGGTAGCAGAGACGATTGGGTAACAGAGAGCGGAGTGGTAGCAGAAGCGGAGTGGGTAGCAGAGAGTGAGTGGGGGTAGCAGAGAGCGGAGTGAGCACAGAGACGGAGTGGTCAGGAAGCGGAGGGTAGCAGAACGGGATAGGTAGAGGAGCGGAGTGGCTGAGCAGAGTGGTGTCAGAGAAGGGTATGAGGTGAGCAGAGAGGCGAGTGGGTACAGAGAGGAGTGGGTAGCAGAGAGCGAGTGGGTAGAAGAGACAGAGTAGCGGAGTGGTACAGAGAGCGGATGGGCAGCAGAGAGGGAGTGGTAGGAGACGGAGTGGTAGCAGAGTAGCTGCAGTGGGTAGCAGAGAGCGGGAGTGGCGTACAGAGAGGGAGTGGTAGCAGAGAGCGAGTGAGTAGCAGAGACTGAGTTGGTAGCAAGGAGCGGAGTGGACAGATCAGAGAGCGGAGTGCTATCAGGAGAGCGAAGATGGCTAAATTTTATCTTCCTGATTAAAATTGTGTTTTTTGTTTTGTTGGCTTTTGAGTTAACTTTTTTTTTTTTTTTTTTACCTTATTTTGTATATGTTGC
>NW_019944438.1:38229-39476 GCF_002910315.2 Salvelinus sp. IW2-2015 | reverse complement strand
ATTGTTATATAGCCTAACTCCCAATATGTCAAAGTGTTTTCCAAATGTGTAGGTACACTTTTATTATGGGTYAACCTCGTCATAATCTCAACACTTCCAACAAAAACCAGTCTGACGACACAGTTTAAAAGGCGGCATCGAGTGTCCTCATTAAAGCTATCCTCCGAAGGCTGTTAACTCCAGACTGAACATATTGCTGTGCAGTGGCACACTGTGTGAAAACAGACAGAGGGAAAACTCTTTTGATCTTTAAAAAAAAAAAAAAACAGTGTGGCAAAGACATCACAAACCCACAAACACATGTTGGAGCCTTGTGATATAAACAAGTCATATAACCTTCTACTGAGAGAAGTCTGACGATGGTGGAGATGATGAAAACAGAGGAGAGAGGGTGATGAGCAAACAGAGTGATGTTCATTCCTCTCTTTCTCCCACCCCTCCTCCTCTCTCCTCCTTCTCCCCCAGTCCTCTTCTCCCACCCCTCCTCCTCTCTCCTCCTTCTCCCCCAGTCCTCTTCTCCCACCCCTCCTCCTCTCTCCTCCTTCTCTCCCAGGCCTCTCCAGGGACTCTTCTTCCTAAGTGGAAGAAGAGGAGGAGGAGGTCGTCTACATTTTTCTTCGTCATTCATGTGCAGACAGTGAAAATGTGCTTGTGTCCCTCAGTCTGATGTTTCTCTCGCATAAGTATGTTTATAGTGTGTGGGTGGCCTCTTTCGCTACAAGGAGAAATACACGACCACATCTAGATCAACACTATTGTCTGCTTTAGTTTTAAAAACCAGAAACGACAGGCTATTTCTGACCATGGTTTTTATACAGGAACTAAACGTAGACCACCTACAGGGATGGGACCTTGGAAACGATGTCTGTTCTGCTTTAGTGCGTCATGAGGAGTTTCAATCACTGCACCTGTTACACTTTTGAAAATCAAAACTCCAATATGAATAAAATACGATCCCAATCAGTATATCGAGAGCGGAGTGGGTAGCAGAGAGCGGAGTGGGTAGCAGAGAGCGGAGTGGGCAGCAGAGAGCGGAGTGGGTAGCAGAGAGCGGAGTGGGTAGCAGAGAGCGGAGTGGGGATGACTACGCGGAAGATTAAACTACCAACGGGACATTCAAAACTGTAATATCTTATGCTTCACAGAGTCGTGGCTGAATGACGACACTATCAACATACAGCTGGCTGGTTACACGATGTACCGGCAGGATAGAACAGCAGCGTCTGGTAAGACAAGGGGCGGTGGTC
>NW_019944438.1:27351-30988 GCF_002910315.2 Salvelinus sp. IW2-2015 | reverse complement strand
CTATGTATTTTTGTAAATAACAGCTGGTGTACGATATCTAAGGAACTGTTCAAGACGACTGTGCAAATAACACTGAAACATGCATGAGAGCACTAGCTGTACCGGAAGACTGTGCCATCACGCTCTCCGTAGCCGATGTGAGTAAGACCTTTTAAACAGGTCAACATTCACAAGGCCGCAGGGCCAGATGGATTACCAGGACGTGTACTGAGAGCATGCGCTGACCAACTGGCACGTGTCTTCCCTGACATTTTCAACCTCTCCCTGTCCGAGTCTGTAATGCCAACATATTTTAAGCAGACCACCATAGTCCCTGTGTCCAAGAACAATAAGGTAACCTGCCTAAATGACTACCAACCCGTAGCACTCACATATGTAGCCATGAAGTGCTATGAAAGGATGGTCATGGCTCACATCAACACCATCCTCCCAGATACCCTAGACCCACTCCAATTCGTATACCGCGAACATATCACTCCACACTGCCCTTTCCTACCTGGACAAAAGGAACACCTATGTGAGAATGCTGTTCATTGACTACAGCTCAGCGTTCAACACCATAGTGCCCTCAAAGCTCATCACTAAGCTAAGGACCCTGGGACTAAACACCTCCCTCTGCAACTGGATCCTGGATCCTGACTGAACAGCCAGGCACAACTCCAACACCATCATTTAAGAATTCCGACGACACAACGGTGTTAAGCCTGATCACCGACAACGCCAGGACAACAACCTCCCTCTCAACGATGAGACAGCCTACAGGGAGAAGGTCAGAGACCTGGCCGTGTGGTGCCAGGACAACAACCTCTCCCTCAACGATGAGACAGCCTACAGGGAGGAGGTCAGAGACCTGGCCGTGTGGTGCCAGGACAACAACCTCTCCCTCAATGTGATCAAGACAAAGGGAGATGATTGTGGACTACAGGAAAAGGAGGACAGAGAGCTTCAAGTTCCTTGGTGTCCACATCCCCAACAAACGAACATGTTCCAAGCACACAAAGACAGTCGTGAAGCGGGCACGACAAAACCTATTCCTCCTCAGGAGACTGAAAAGATTTGGAATGGGTCCTCAGATCCTCAAAGGATTCTACAGCTGCACCATCGAGAGCATACTGACTGGTCTCATCACTGCCTGGTATGGTAACTGCTTGGCCTCCGACCGCAAGGCACTACAGAGGGTAGTGCGTACGGCCCAGTACATCACTGGGGCAAAGCTTCCTGCCATCCAGGACCTGTATACCAGGCGGTGTCAGAAGGCCCTAAAAATTGTCAAAGACTCCAGCCACCCTAGTCATAGACTGTTCTCTCTGCTACCGCATGGCAAGCGGTACCGGAGCGCCAAGTCTAGGTCCTAGAGGCTTCTAAACAGCTTCTACCCCCAAGCCATAAGACTCCTGAACATCAAATCAAATGGCGACCCAGACTACTTGCATTGCCCCCCCCCCTCTTTTACACCACTGCTACTCTCTGTTATTATCTATGCATAGTCACTTTAATAACTCTACCTACATATTACCTCAATTACCTCAACTAACCGGTGCCCCCGCACATTGACTCTGTACCGGTACCCCTTTGTATATAGTCTCGCTATTGTCATTTTACAGCTGCTCTTTAATTACTTGTTACTTTTATTTCGTATTCGTATTTTTTGATTAATATTATTATATATATATATTTGTTCTTCTTTAAACTGCATTGTTGGTTAGGGGCTCATAAGTAAGCATTTCACGGTCTACACCTGTTGTATTCGGCGCATGTGACTAATACAATTTGATGTGTATGTGTGCCATTGAGGGTGAACGGGCAAGACAAAATATTGAAGTGCCTTTGAACAGGGTGTGGTAGTAGCTGCCAGGCGCACCGGTTTATGTCAAGAACTACAACGCTGCTGGGTTTTTCACGCTTAACAGTTTCCCGTGTGTATCAAGAATGGTCCACCACCCAACGGACATCCAGCCAACATGACACAACTGTGAGAAGAACTGGCGTCAACATGGGCATAGAGTCCATTCCCCGACGATTTGAAGCTGTTCTGAGGGCAAAAAGGGGGAGGGGGGGTGCAACTCAATAACAGGAAGTTGTTCTTCATGTTTTGTACACTCGGTGTATACTGATCACACAGAGGTCTGTGACATGGTTTATAAAACATCTCATACAGCCAATCTCTGACTGTCCTGGCACGTACGACTGGCAAACCTTCACGAGTCAACAATCTCTGACTGTCCTGGCACGTACGACTGGCAAACCTTCACGAGTCAACATTCTGACTGTCCTGGCACGTACGACTGGCAAACTTCACGAGTCAACAATCTCTGACTGTCCTGGCACGTACGACTGCAAACCTTCACGAGTCAACAATCTGACTGTCCTGGCACGTACGACTGGCAAACTTCACGAGTCAACAATCTCTGACTGTCCTGGCACGTACGACTGGCAAACCTTCACGAGTCAACAATCTCTGACTGTCCTGGCACGTACGACTGGCAAACCTTCACGAGTCAACAATCTCTGACTGTCCTGGCGTACGACTGGCAAACCTTCACGAGTCAACAATCTCTGACTGTCTTGCACGTACGACTGGCAACCTTCACGAGTCAACAATCTCTGACTGTCCTGGACGTACGACTGGCAAACCTTCACGAGTCAACAATCTCTGACTGTCCTGGCACGTACGACTGGCAACCTTCACGAGTCAACAATCTCTGACTGTCCTGGCACGTACGACTGGCAACCTTCACGAGTCAACAATCTCTGACTGTCCTGGCACGTACGACTGGCAAACCTTCACGAGTCAACAATCTCTAACTGTCCTGGCACGTACGACTGAAACTTCACGAGTACAATCTGACTGTCCTGGCACGTACGACTGGCAAACCTTCACGAGTCAACAATCTCTGACTGTCCTGGCACGTACGACTGGCAAACCTTCACGAGTCAACAATCTCTGACTGTCCTGGCACGTACGACTGGCAAACCTTCACGAGTCAACAATCTCTAACTGTCCTGGCACGTACGTTGGCAAACCTTCACGAGTCAACAATCTCTAACTGTCCTGGCACGTACGACTGGCAAACCTTCACGAGTCAACAATCTCTGACTGTCCTGGCACGTACGCTGGCAAACCTTCACGAGTCAACAATCTCTGACTGTCCTGGCACGTACGACTGGCAAACCTTCACGAGTCAACAATCTCTGACTGTCCTGGCACGTACGACTGGAAAACCTTCACGAGTCAACAATCTCTGACTGTCCTGGCACGTACGACTGGCAAACTTCCACGAGTCAACAATCTCTAACTGTCCTGGCACGTACGACTGGCAACCTTCACGAGTCAACAATCTCTGACTGTCCTGGCACGTACGACTGGCAAACCTTCAAGAGTCAATCTCTACTGTCCTGGCACGTACGACTGGCAAACCTTCACGAGTAACAATCTCTAACTGTCCTGGCACGTACGACTGGCAAACCTTCACGAGTCAACAATCTCTAACTGTCCTGGCACGTACGACTGGCAACCTTCACGAGTCAACAATCTCTAACTGTCCTGGACGTAGACTGGCAAACTTCACGAGTCAACAATCTCTGACTGTCCTGGCACGTACGACTGGCAAACCTTCACGAGTCACTGTGACTTCCT
>NW_019944438.1:0-26247 GCF_002910315.2 Salvelinus sp. IW2-2015 | reverse complement strand
CTGTAAACCAGGTGGCTGAAACCTGGTTATCAGTCAACCTACTGTAAACCAGTGTCTGAAACCTGGTTATCAGTCAACCTACTGTAAAACCAGTGTCTGAAACCTGGTTATCCGTCAACCTACTGTAAACCAGTGTCTGAAACCTGGTTATCAGTCAACCTACTGAAACCAGTGTCTGAAACCTGGTTATCAGTCAACCTACTGTAAACCAGTGCCTGAAACCTGGTTATCAGTCAACCTACTGTAAACCAGTGCCTGAAACCTGGTATCAGTTCAACCTACTGTAAACCAGTGCCTGAAACCTGGTATCAGTCAACGCTACCAGGGTATTTTACAAAACAGCACAGAATGAAATCATCAACATGTATTGATTTTCACAAAAAAAAGTGAAATCTGCTCTAAAGCACAATACAAATCCCTCATAATATAGTAACCATATCTAGGAAAACCAAGGCTGGGCCTAATATAGTGTGATAAGAGGTCATACAAGAAGTTTTGTAGTGATTCATATGTTGATGATGTGAAGAATATTTGCTGGTCTGTGATGTGTAATGAGGAGCAACCAGACACTGCTCTTGACACATTTATGAAATTGCTTATCCCAGTTACTAATAAGCACGCACCCACTATTAAGAAAATGACTTTTAAAACGGTTAAATACCCTTGGATTGATGAGGAATTGAACAATGTTGAGGGGGACGAGGCAAAAAGGTAAATAAGTCTGGCTGCACAGATGATTGACAAACGAACTGTAAATAATAAATCATGTGACTAAACAGAATAAAAAAAAAGAAAATGGAGAGAGAGAGAGAGAGAGAAATGTTGGGGTCAGCTTATCTTTTCAGAACAGTTATAGAACGCCATGACGGAACTGTGGATTTATACGTGGCGGACTTGTACACTGACGAACTGTGGATTTATACGTGGCACTTGTACAATGACGGAACTGTGGATTATACGTGGCGGACTTGTACAATGACGGAACTTGGATTTATACGTGGCGGACTTGTACAATGACGGAACTGTGGATTTATACGTGGCGACTTGTACAATGACGGAACTGTGGATTTATACGTGGCGGACTTGTACAATGACGGAACTGTGGATTTAACGTGGCGGACTTGTACAATGACGGAACTGTGGATTTATACGTGGCGGACTTTACACAGGTGCTACCAACCACCTTTGTATTTTGACATACATGGAACTAACTAAGTGAAGCTACTGATAAAAACGCTATATTTGTCAATGGTAGGTTTCCTGTTGAAACCAGTCACAGACCATAGCATTTTGACCAGAATGAGGAAGTTCAATTATACAACATTCTAAAAATGTTTATATCTGTTTCATCTATTTAGTCATTTCACCAGTGGCGTTTGTTGCCGATTAAGATGAGGGGTGTAACGTCCTGACCAGAGTGCTTATGTCACAGCTGTCAAACTCATTCCACGGAGGGCCGAGTGTCTGTGGGTTTGTAGTGGGAGAGTTAGTTACCTGGGAACACCTTGAGAGTCTGTTAATCTCCAGGCTGAGGACCAGGGCGCTGGCTGTGATGCTGAAGATCTGTCGGGGGGCAAAGTTCACTCCGTCGTTCACCTGGAAGTTGAACCCTCCAGACATGGCACCTTTAGTGGGAACGACACAAATTTAAAAAACGTCTCTGATTCCTTTCTGCCCCAAGACAATAAGCTTCAAGGCTCGTAGTTATCAAGCGTCTCAGAGTAGGAGTAATGGTCTAGGATCAGTTTTGCCTTTTAGATCATAATGAATATGACTATATGGACGGAGGGGACCTGATCCTAGATCATAATGAATATGACTATATGGACATGGGGGACCTGATCCTAGATCATAATGAATATGACTATATGGACAGAGGGGGGCCTGATCCTAGATCATAATGAATATGGATATATGGACAGGAGGACCTGATCCTAGATCATAATGAATGTGACTATATGGACAGGGAGGACCTGATCCTAGATCATAATGAATATACTATATGGACAGGGGAGACCTGATCCTAGATCATAATGAATATGGATATATGGAGGGGGGGGGCCTGATCCTAGATCATAATGAATATGACTATATGGACGGAGGGGGCCTGATCCTAGATCATAATGAATATGACTATATGGACGGAGTGGACCTGATCCTAGATCATAATGAATATGATATATGGACATGGGGGACCTGATCCTAGATCATAATGAATGTGACTATATGGACGGGGGGGGGGGGGGGACATGATCCTAGATCATAATGAATGTGACTATGGACAGGGGAGGACCTGATCCTAGATCAATATGAATATGACTATATGGACGGGGGGGGACATGATCCTAGATCATAATGAATGTGACTATATGGACAGGGAGGACCTGATCCTAGATCATAATGAATAGACTATATGGACAGGGGAGGACCTGATCCTAGATCATAATGAATATGACTAATGGACAGGGGAGGACCTGATCCTAGATCATAATGAATATGACTATATGGACAGGGGAGGACCTGATCCTAGATCATAATGAATATGACTATATGGACAGGGAGGACCTGATCCAAGATCATAATGAATATGACTATATGGACAGGGGGACCTGATCCTAGATCATAATGAATATACTATATGGACAGGGGAGGACCTGATCCTAGATCATAATACTACTATAGTACACCCCTCTGGTATCTACTACCATAGTACACCCCTCTGGTATCTACTACTACAGTACACCCCTCTGGTATCTACTACTACAGTACACCCCTCTGTTATCTACTACTACAGTACACCCTCTGGTATCTACTACTATAGTACACCCCTCTGGTATCTACTACTATAGTACACCCCTCTGGTATCTACTACTATAGTACACCCCTCTGGTATCTACTACTATAGTACACCCCTCTGGTATCTACTACTATAGTACAGCCCTCTGGTATCTACTACTATAGTACACCCCTCTGGTATCTACTACTATAGTACACCCCTCTGGTATCTACTACCATAGTACACCCCTCTGGATCTACTACCACAGTACACCCCTCTGTATCTACTACTACAGTACACCCCTCTGGTATCTACTACTACAGTACACCCCTCTGTTATCTACTACTACAGTACACCCCTCTGGTACTACTACTATAGTACACCCCTCTGGTATCTACTACTATAGTACACCCTTCTGGTATCTACTACTATAGTACACCCCTCTGGTATCTACTACTATAGTACACCCCTCTGGTATCTACTACTATAGTACAGCCCTCTGGTATTCTACTACTATAGTACACCCCTCTGGTACACTACATAAGTACACCCCTCTGGTATCTACTACCATAGTACACCCCTCTGGATTCTACTACTATAGTACACCCCTCTGGTATCTACTACCATAGTACACCCCTCTGGTATCTACTACCATAGTACACCCCTCTGGTATCTACTACTATAGTACACCCCTCTGGTATCTACTACTATAGTACACCCCTCTGGTATCTACTACTACATCTAACTACTATAGTACACCCCTCTGGTATCTACTACTATGTACACCCCTCTGTATCTACTACTATAGTACACCCCTTGGTATCTACTACTATAGTCACCCCTCTGGTATCTACTACTATAGTACACCCCTCTGGTATCTACTACTATAGTACACCCCTCTGGTATCTACTACTACAACTCCACTAGAAGACTAAGTTTGTACAGGTTTAGGATCAGGTCTTACCACTGTGGACGAACAGCAGCTGTCCCAGATGGATGTGCTGCAGGGTGAAGTTCAAGAGGGGCCTGGTGAGGGCGCTCTTCAGCGCCAGGTGGCCATTAGAGGGCGGAGTCACTATCACCTGCAGCTCCTCAGGGGGCGTGTCCTCATCCTTGGCATCCAGGTCCTCAGAGCGGATCTCTGTGACAGACCCCACCCACACCTGGGGAGACAACCAATCAAATCACTCACAAACTTGGAGGCGGCAACCAATCAAATTCTTATATCTGTCACTGACCCCATCCACGCCTTAGGAGACAAGCAAATCAATCACATTCAAAGGCCTTTTGTTTTCAACATAATTTAAATCGGTCAATTCCAATATACGTCTTACTCCCACATTGTTTAAAAGCCCTCTTCACAACACCACACGTCACAAAGGGCTTCATTGTAACCCAGCCAAGACCCAACTGTTATTGGAAGTAAGTTACTAAGTGAAGCCTGCTTACTGCACCTAAGTGGTATTTGAAAAACAGCACTAACAGCAGTAATTAGCACTGGCGTGGCCTCTGACTTGTAGTTTGTCTTTTCATGTCAGGACTGAAACCGCTTTTAAAAAGACATCTCGGGAACTCTGACATTTCTGACTTGGAAACTCGTAGAAAAAAAAAAAAGCTTTGAGTTTCCCACTTGGAAAATATCAGAATCAACCAATCCCACATTTAAAAAAAATATATATAAAATACTCCTGTTTACACTCTGTAGTATCCCTCGATCACGTTCAGTGCTTAGTATATAATGTTGTAGTATACAAGAGAACGTTACTAAAGTTATACTACAACAGGCTGGTCAAAACAAGCATTGTTCAGACCAAACCGTTGTAAAATAAAAAAAGCCTTTGACGCAAAAATGGGAATCTTGTTTTCTGTTCGCTACTCATCCAGTGTCCCATCAGCCCAGCCAGCCAGTTCATAAACTTGATCTCCAATGTAAAACAAAAAGCATCAAGACATTATCTCCCCTTGCTTTTAGCCTAACATTTGGTTTGTCTAGAAGCAAGCTCGGCTCAGCCTCGTACCTAGAAGCAAGCTCGGCTCAGCCTCGTACCTGTGAAGCAAGCTCGGCTCAGCCTCGTACCTGTGAAGCAAGCTCGGCTCAACCTCGTACCTGTGAAGCAAGCTCGGCTCAGCCTCGTACCTGTGACCGCAGCACTGTTGTTTAGCACGCCCTCGTGTACAATTGCTTTATTTAAAAACATATTTATTTTTATTTATTTATTTCACCTTTATTTAACCAGGTAGGCAAGTTGAGAACAAGTTCTCATTTACAATTGCGACCTGGCCAAGATAAAGCAAAGCAGTTCTGACACATACAACAACACATAGTTACACATGGAGTAAAACAAACATACAGTCAATAATACATCTCTCTATCCTCTATCTTGTTCAGATGTGATAGCCGCGCCCACTATTTGGCCTCACCTGATCTTAATGAGTTCTTGTTTACTTTGAAATGGGGTCTGTTTGAGTAGCCTAAAACGAACAGCTTTGTATGTGTAATAAAACATGGTATGTTCGCTCCATCCTGGTGGTGCAGTGGACTAATTCCATGGACGGAGAACTCAAGATCACAGGTTTGAATCTCACTAATGCGTGTCACTGTCACGTCCTGACCTTAGAGATCCTTTTTATGTCTCTGTTTTGGTTGGTCAGGGCGTGAGTTTGGGTGGGCATTCTATGTCTGGTGTTCTATGTTGTCCTTGTGTTGTATTTCTATGTGTTTGGCCTGGTATGGTTCTCAATCAGAGGCAGCTGTCTATCATTGTCTCTGATTGAGAATCATATTAAGGTAGCCTGTTCCCACCTGTGTTTGTGGATGGTTGTTTCCTGTTTAGTGTTTGTTTCACCTTTCAGGACTGTACGTTTGTCGTGTTTGTTGTTTTTGTTTAGTGTTGCGTATTTGATTAAAGAATATGAACACTTCCCACGCTGCACCTTGGTCCTTTCCACCAACGAGATTCGTTACAGTCACAATAGAACATGAATGCGTTTGCATGATTCATGTCTAAGGGAAATTCATGTCCGTGTGTCCTATATCTGTCCTTGGTGTTATAAAACACTTAATTAGTTACTTCTCTTTTCTCAAGGAAATTAGAATTCTGTGTCCACTTGTGTCCATTGTTCTCAAAGCAGAGCCATGTACTGAGTTGTTGTGTAACTTATTTAAAGTAATACCACTATTTAATTTCAAACAGTAAGTCCAGAACTTGTGTAGAGGGGACAGTAGAACCATAGCGTAAGTAAAATGATTACAGAGCGCCACCTTGTGGACACAATTCAATACCAGCTATCTATCCCCAATACTTGAAAGACATCGGTCTGTTGTGAGGCCAGTCTCTCTGTGTCTAACAGATTTTACGGTTCCAACATCAATATTAAATAGTACGTTTATAAATATAGACTTAGCAGCACTATGCCAGAGCTACAACATTCCTAGAACCATACAACACATATGGCTTTTATCAAATCAGAAGCTTATCATAGAATATATAAAAATATAACATACCTAGATGTATCTTCAAATCAAAGTTTATTTGTCACGTGCGCTGAATACAACAGGTGTAGGTAGACCTTACAGTGATATGCTGAATACAACAGGTGTAGGTAGACCTTACAGTGAAATGCTGAATACAACAGGTGTAGGTAGACCTTACAGTGAAATGCTGGAATACAACAGTTGTAGGTAGACCTTACAGTGAATGCTGAATACAACAGGTGTAGTAGACCTTACAGTGAAATGCTGAATAAAACAGGTGTAGGTAGACCTCACAGTGAAATGCTGAATACAACAGGTGTAGGTAGACCTTACAGTGAAATGCTGAATACAACAGGTGTAGGTAGACCTCACAGTGAAATGCTGAATACAACAGGTGTAGTAGACCTTACAGTGAAATGTTGAATACAACAGGTGTAGTAGACCTTACAGTGAAATTCTGAATACAACAGGTGTAGTAGACCTCACAGTGAAATGCTGAATACAACAGGTGTAGTAGACCTCACAGTGAAATGCTGAATACAACAGGTGTAGTAACCTTACAGTGGAATGCTGAATACAAACAGGTGTAGGGAGACCTTACAGTAAATGCTGAATACAACAGTGTAGGTAGATCTTACAGTGAAATGCTGATACAACAGGTGTAGGTAGACCTTACAGTGAAATGCTTACTTACAGGCTCTACCAATAATGCAAAAAAGGTTTTAGGTGAACAATAGGTAGGTAAAGAAATAAAAAACAGTAAAAGACAGACTATATACAGTAGCGAGGCTATAAACAGTAGAGAGGCTATATACAGTAGAGAGGCTATATACAAGTAGCAGAGCTATAGACAGTAGAGAGGCTATATACAGTAGAGAGGCTATATACAGTAGAGAGGCTATAAAGTAGAGGCTATAAACAGTAAGGCTATATACAGTAAGAGCATCATAGAGAGGCAATATACAGTAGAGAGGCTATATTACAGTTAGAAGGCTATATACAGTAGAGAGGCTGTATAAACAAGTAGAGGCTCATATACAGTAGAGTGCTATACTACAAGTAAGAGAGAGCGATATACAGTACAGAGAGGCTATATACAGTAGAGAGCTCATATACAGTACAGAGGCTATATACAGTAGAGAGGCTATATACAGTGAAGAGGCTATATACAGTAAGAGGCTATATACAGTAGAGAGCTAAACAGTAAGAGCTATATACAGTAGAAGGCTATATACAGTAGCGAGGCTATACAGTAGAAGCCTATATTACAGTAGGAGGATATTAGACAGTAGAGAGGCTATATAAGCAGTAGATAGGCTACATAACAGTAGCGAGCTTATACATAGAGGTATATACAGTAGAGAGGCTATATACAGTAGAGAGGCTATATTACAGTAGCGTGGATAGATACAGTAGAGAGGCTATATACAGTAAGGCTATATACAGTTAGAGAGGCTATATACAGTAGAGGAGCTATATACCGTAGAGAGGCTATATACAGTAGAGGCTTATATACAGTAGAGCTATAACAGTAGAGCTATATACAGTAGAGAGGCTATATACAGTAGGGCTATATACAGTAGAGAGGCTATATACAGTAGAGGCTATATACAGTAGAGAGGCTATATAACAGTAGATGGGACTTATACAGTAGAGGCTATATACAGTAGAGAGGCTATATACAAGAGAGGGCTATAACAGTAAGAGGCATATAACGATGATTCATAGAGAGCTATATACCAGTAAGAGAGGCATAATACCAGTTAGCGAGGCTATATACAGTAGAGCAGGCTATATACAGTAGAGAGGCTATATACAGTAGAGAGGCTATATACAGTAGAGAGGCTATATACAGTAGCGAGGCTATATACAGTACAGAGGCTATATACAGTAGCGAGTCTATATACAGACACTGGTTAGTCAGGCTGATTGAGGTAGTATGTACATGTAGATATGGTTAAAGTGACTCTTATGCACCTGCCAGTCTTACTATATGTGTGAATTCTTCTTTAAAATCAATGTTATGAGATATTTGACAATCAATCTATATTTCTCTAAGATTAATGCTTAAACTATGACTAGAATACACAGATCTACTAGTGAAGTTTATGGTCGAATGCTGGGTACATCCCAAACAGAAGCCTATTCCCTATTATAGTGCACTACTTTTGACCAGGGCCCATAGATTTTTGGTCAAAAGAAGTGGACTGTATAGGAAAATGTGGTGCCATTCGTTTCAATTAGAGGGTCTGAACCAAGACGAGAGCTGAGAGGAATCTGTGGCATTCAGGGTAAAGCACTTACGGGAACTAAAAGCTCTACTAGCTGGTACTTCAATCACCTCGAACAGCTGGAAATCAGTCCAACTACACATTAGTACAGCCACACACACACACACACAACACATACGTCTTCAATCACTCAACTGAGCGTGTCACACAGGAGACGCCTCAGAATAATGTCCGGAACGGCGGGACGGCATCAACCACCTGGAAACCATTTGATTCCATTCCACACATTCCGCTCCAGTTATGACCGTGTGCCCGTTCTCCCCAATTAAGGTGTCACCAGCCTCCTGTGGCGGGTCTATAACTAGCTAGCAGATGGACAACTGGGAGTTGGACAGACAGCTATACTGCCAGACGCCATGTCATTGTCCTAAATAGCACCCAAAACCTTTTATAGTGCACTACTTTAGACCAAAGCCCTGTAAGGAATAGGAAGCTATACCAGTCCTATATGACAGGTCCTGTACTGTCACCAGTCCTATATGACAGGTCCTGTCCTGTCCACCAGTCCTATATGACAGGTCCTGTTACTGTCAGCCAGTCCTATTGACAGGTCCTGTACTGTCACCAGTCCTATTGACAGGTCCTGTACTGTCACCAGTCCTATATGACAGGTCCTGTACTGTCACCAGTCCTATATGACAGGTCCTGTACTGTCACCAGTCCTATATGACAGGTCCTGTACTGTCACCAAGTCCTATATGACAGGTCCTGTACTGTCACCAGTCCTATATGACAGGTCCTGTACTGTCACCAGTCCTATATGACAGTCCTGTACTGTCACCAGTCCTATATGACAGGTCCTGTACTGTCACCAGTCCTATATGACAGGTCCTGTACTGTCACCAGTCCTATATGACAGGTCCTGTACTGTCACCAGTCCTATATGACAGGTCCTGTACTGTCACCAGTCCTATATGACAGGTCCTGTACTGTCACCAGTCCTATATGACAGGTCCTGTACTGTCACCAGTCCTATATGACAGGTCTGTACTGTCACCAGTCTATATGACAGGTCCTGTACTGTCACCAGTCCTATTGACAGGTCCTGTACTGTCACCAGTCCTATATGACAGGTCCTGTACTGTCACCAGTCCTATATGACAGGTCCTGTACTGTCACCAGTCCTATATGACAGGTCCTGTACTGTCACCAGTCCTATATGACAGGTCCTGTACTGTCACCAGTCCTATATGACAGGTCCTGTACTGTCACCAGTCCTATATGACAGGTCCTGTACTGTCACAGTCCTTTGACAGGTCTGTACGTCACCAGTCCTATATGACAGGTCCTGTACTGTCACCAGTCCTATATGACAGGTCCTGTACTGTCACCAGTCCTATATGACAGGTCCTGTACTGTCACCAGTCCTATATGACAGGTCCTGTTACTGTCACCAGTCCTATATGACAGGTCCTGTACTGTCACGCAGTCCCTATATGACAGGTCCTGTACTGTCACCAGTCCTATATGACAGGTCCTGTACTGTCACCAGTCCTATATGACAGGTCCTGTACTGTCACCAGTTCTATATGACAGGACCTGTACTGTCACCAGTCCTATCTGACAGGTTATATATGACTAGTAAAAGATGTGTTATAGATGCAGGAACCTACAGAATACATCTGGTGACCTAGACTGTTGCTATGAGTGTAACGGCTTTCTTCTGTGGACGAAGGATCAGACCAAAGCGCAGCGTGGTTAGTGTTCATCATGTTTAATAAAGACAATAAACGTGAACACTACAAAATACAAAACAACAAAATGTGAAAAACCGAAACAGTTCTGTCTGGTGCAGACACACGGAGACATGAAGACAACCACCCACAAAACCCAACACACAACAGGCTACCTAAATATGGTTCCCAATCAGAGACAATGACTAACACCTGCCTCTGATTGAGAACCATATCAGGCCAAACATAGAAACGMGAAAACTAGACACACAACATAGAATGCCCACCCAGCTCACGTCCTGACCAACACTAAAACAAGCAAAACACACAAGAACTATGGTCAGAACGTGACAATGAGGTTAATTTTTTTAAATCTGGTTATTTTCCATTGGACTATTTCAACTGCACTCTCTTCAGGAAGTTAAACTCTACAACTCATTAAACGGACACTCCATTATTTAGGCCCCAGATGATCTCATCTATTATTCACCTCCTTGATTCAAATAGAAACACAACTGTTTCCATTTCCCAACCTTTAAATAGACTTGTTTCAGTTCACCGTACTATCCTTTTACAATGTTGTCTTCCCAATGAGTAAGAAAGCTGCTCGGCATCACAGACAGTCTGTTTTGGGATCCTCCTCCACGTGGCTGGCATACCTTACCACTAGCCTCCCCCCTCTACCACATAGCTGGCATACCTTACCACTAGCCTCCCCCCTCTACCACATAGCTGGCATACCTTACCACTAGCCTCCCCCAGCCCAGTCCCAACACTGTCTGCCCACATCATGAAGCATATTGACTGACCGCTGCCTAAGCCTCGTTGCCAGAGACGAACTGCCAGAGACAAACTGCCAGAGCCAACCAGCCGCCAGTCAGTAAAAAAAGAACCAGGGTCTACATCCCAATAGGCACCCTATTCCCTATATAGTGCACTACTTTAGACCAGAGCCCTATTCCCTATATAGTACACTACTTTAGACCAGAGCCCTATTCCCTATATAGTGCACTACTTTAGACCAGAGCACTATTCCCTATATAGTGCACTACTTTTGACATAGGGCTCTGGTCAAAAGTATAGTGCCATTTGGGACACAACCCAGGGTCGACTAAATATATCCCTATCATCTCACACCACTCACCCGAGGACCCTGTTGGTCAGTGATGACTGGAGGACTCACCCCGAGGACCCTGTTGGTCAGTGATGACTGGAGTACTCACCCCGAGGACCCTGTCGGTCAGTGATGACTGGAGGACTCACCCCGAGGACCCTGTTGGTCAGTGATGACTGGAGTACTCACCCGGAGAACCCTGTTGGCAGTAATGACTGGATGCTGGTCGTTGACGGCTGTGACCTGGATGTACACGGTACAGGGAGAGCTCTGTTTCCTCAGGCCTGTGTCGTTGGCCACCACAGTGAAGTTGTCTTCTAAGGTCTCACTGCTGTCATGTATGTAGTAGATTAACTCCTGCTCCACCTAGAGGTGGCATGAGGGTCAAAATGGAGAAACTATGATTTGAATGTTATTTTAATGTAAGGTGTCTTTGAGTGTCTATTAAAAAAAATCATGAGGTGAAGAAGTTAGAGGTAACATTTTACTTAAGTCATACAGGTATAATGACCCTGTCATAATGCATTATAAGACTTGTTACAAGTGTCTATGAACTGCTTATAATGTGATATTAGATTGATTACTCGAGATGATCTAAACTAAACCAAGGATCCTGAGGAACTCATAGTTTTAGGTTGTGTAGAAATATATATTCTTGTCTGATATCATCCGCAAAAAAACAATCGAAATATGAAAAGAAATCTTAGTAGAATTACATAGACAGTATTTTAATGTCTCCTTCTTCAACATGACACAAAACAAGAGAGAATAACAGAGTCTTACCTGGCGTCTGGTGAAAGACAGCACAGGAACACCGGGGTAACGGGAGTGTTCTATATATCCGTTCTGTGGCGGCTCGGTCAAACTGTACAGGAAGTTGAGGCCAGAGAAGTGTCGGTTGGTGACCCTGAGCACTTCCTGTGTCAAGGCCTTGGACTCGCCCTCTCTCAGGGTGAAATTGGACACCTGTAGGTGGTAGAAGTAATAGCATTTATTGGAAGCTTGCAGTCATAGATGAATTATACACTAATTTACAAACGTACATAAAATGTATGATGGCACAATAATTCCACAATACAATAATTCTACAATACAATAATTCTACAATTCAAAAAGAATACAATAATTCTAAAATAACAATAATTCTACAATTCAAAAGAATACAATAATTCTACAATTCAAAAGAATACAATAATTCCACAATACAATAATTCCACAATACAATAATTCTACAATTCAAAACAATAATTCTACAATACAATAATTCCACAATACAATAATTCTACAATTCAAAAGAATACAATAATTCCACAATACAATAATTCTACAATTCAAAAGAATACAATAATTCTACAATTCAAAACAATAATTCTACAGTAAAATAATTCCACAATACAATAATTCTACAATACAATAATTCCACAATACAATAATTCTACAATTCAAAAGAATACAATAATTCTACAATACAATAATTCTACAATTCAAAAGAATACAATAATTCCACAATACAAAAGAATACAATAATTCCACAATACAAAAGAATACAATAATTCCACAATACAAAAGAATACAATAATTCCACAATACAAAAGAATACAATAATTCCACAATACAATAATTCTCAGTAAAATAATTCCACAATACAATAATTCTACAATACAATAATTCCACAATACAATAATTCTACAATTCAAAAGAATACAATAATTCTACAATACAATAATTCTACAATTCAAAAGAATACAATAATTCCACAATACAAAAGAATACAATAATTCCACAATACAAAAAGAATACAATAATTCCACAATACAAAAGAATACAATAATTCTACAATTCAAAAGAATACAATAATCCACAATACAAAAGAATACAATAATTCCACAATACAAAAGAATACAATAATTCCACAATACAATAATTCTACAATACAATAATTCTACAATTCAAAACAATAATTCTACAATTCAAAACAATAATTCTACAATCAAAACAAAACAATAATTCTACAATTCAAAGCAAAACAATAATTCTATAAGTTCAAAACAAAACAATAATTCTACAACAACAACAATAATACCTGGAGAGGGATGAGGCGGGGATTATGTCCACTGATATCCTGATACTGTTGACCTCTGTGACACCGTTGGAGACGTCCAATAGGAATGTGTCGTTGACCTAAACAGGAAGAAGAGAGTTTTACATTGACCTTCTAGTCATTTAACAGTCCTTTAAAATTCCAGTCAATTCAGGAAATACACAGAAAATACAATGCTTTTAAAATTAAGAAAAATATGATTTTTGTTTACATCCTGAATTGACCCCAACCGTGTAAAGACCAGTGCAGTGGCATGGGGTGGTCTGGTCCAGTCTAATGGATAGCACCCTCACCCTTCTGAGACACACCGCTCTCCCTACTTCCCTGGCTCCTTTTCGCTCTCTATCCATTCCACTTAAAATACAGTAGAGGGGGTTAGTAGTAAGAAAAGACAAGTGTGCCCTTGTTAGTGGAAGAAAGGCAAGTCCAACAGACCTGGCCAGGTTCCGTCTGTCTTGGTATTGGAAGACCTGGCCAGGTTCCGTCTGTCTTGGTAGTGGAAGACCTGGCCACGGTCTGTCTGTCTTGGTAGTGGAAGACCTGGCCACAGTCTGTCTGTCTTGGTAGTGGAAGACCTGCCAGGTTCCGTCTGTCTTGGTAGTGGAAGACCTGGCCACAGTCTGTCTGTCTTGCTAGTGGAAGACCTGCCACAGTCTGTCTGTCTTGCTAGTGGAAGACCTGGCCACAGTCTGTCTGTCTTGTTAGTGGAAGACCTGGCCACAGTCTGTCTGTCTTGCTAGTGGGAAGACCTGGCCAGTTCCGTCTGTCTTGGTATTGGAAGACCTGGCCAGGTTCCGTCTGTCTTGGTAGTGGAAGACCTGGCCACAGTCTGTCTGTCTTGCTAGTGGAAGACCTGGCCACGGTCTGTCTGTCTTGGTAGTGGAAGACCTGGCCACAGTCTGTCTGTCTTGGTAGTGGAAGACCTGGCCACGGTCTGTCTGTCTTGGTATTGGAAGACCTGGCCACGGTCTGTCTGTCTTGCTAGTTGAAGACCTGGCCACGGTCTGTCTGTCTTGCTAGTGGAAGACCTGGCCACAGTCTGTCTGTCTTGGTAGTGGAAGACCTGGCCACAGTCTGTCTGTCTTAGTGGAAGACCTGGCCAGGGTCTGTCTGTCTGGTATTGGAAGACCTGGCCAGGTTCCGTCTGTCTTGGTATTGGAAACCTGGCCACGGTCTGTCTGTCTTGGTAGTGGAAGACCTGGCCAGGGTCTGTCTGTCTTGCTAGTGGAAGACCTGGCCACAGTCTGTCTTTCTTGGTAGTGGAAGACCTGGCCACAGTCTGTCGTGTCTGGTAGTGGAAGACCTGGCCAGGGTCTGTCTGTCTTGGTATTGGAAGACCTGCCAGGTTCCGTCTGTCTTGGTAGTGGAAGACCTGGCCACGGTCTGTCTGTCTTGGTAGTGGAAGACCTGGCCAGGGTCTGTCTGTCTTGGTATTGAAGACCTGGCCACAGTCTGTCTGTCTTGGTAGTGGAAGACCTGGCCACGGTCTGTCTGTCTTGGTAGTGGAAGACCTGGCCAGGTTCCGTCTGTCTTGGTATTGGAAGACCTGGCCACAGTCTGTCTGTCTTGGTAGTGGAAGACCTGGCCAGGGTCTGTCTGTCTTGGTAGTGGAAGACCTGGCCACAGTCTGTCTGTCTTGCTAGTGGAAGACCTGGCACAGTCTGTCTGTCTTGGTATTGGAAGACCTGGCCAGGTCTGTCTGTCTTGGTAGTGGAAGACCTGGCCACAGTCTGTCTGTCTTGGTAGTGGAAGACCTGGCCAGGGTCTGTCTGTCTTGGTATTGGAAGACCTGGCCACAGTCTGTCTGTTCTGCTAGTGGAAAGACCTGGCCACAGTCTGTCTGTCTTGCTAGTGGAAGACCTGGCCAGGGTCTGTCTGTCTTGCTAGTGGAAGACCTGGCCACAGTCTGTCTGTCTGCTAGTGGAAGACCTGGCCAGGGTCTGTCTGTCTTGCTTAGTGGAAGACCTGGCCACAGTCTGTCTGTCTTGCTAGTGGAAGACCTGGCCACAGTCTGTCTGCATGTCAGCCCTGACACATTGTCTTCTTTACTTTCCTGTCTTTCTGTCTCTAAACATTCAAGTTAGAAATACAGAAGGACAAAAGGTCCAGCAGACCTGGCTGGGGGTCGTCTGCATGTACTGGATGTTGCCAGCGTTGATGTCTTCCTGGGAGAAGGTCTGGACAGGGATCTGTTCAGTTCCAACATACTGCTCCTCAGCCTCCACGAAGCGCCGGATGAACCCGTGTAGCGGGGCCACCTTAACTGTAAATACAATCTCAGACGGCAGGTTGTCCTCGTGGGTCACCTGGAACAGACAGACAGACAGACAGACAGACAGACAGACAGACAGACAGACAGAGAGAGGTTGGAGGCTAGACACAGTGGACAGAGGCTATATACTGTCAAGTATGCATGCGTTCCAAATTGCACCCTAGTCCCTAATATAGTGCACTACTTTTGACCAATGCCCCCATAGGGAATAGGGTGCCTTTTGGGATACAATGTCTGAGATGTTTGGTGTCTAAAGAGGTTAGTTCACGTTTGACGTGTCACTTGGCATCATGTTTCACGTTTGACGTGTCACTTGGCATCATGTTTCACGTTTGACGTGTCACTTGGCATCATGTTTCGCGTTTGACGTGTCACTTGGCATCATGTTTCACGTTTGACGTGTTACTTGGCATCATGTTTCACGTTTGGCGTGTTACTTGGCATCATGTTTCGCGTTTGACGTGTCACTTGGCATCATGTTAGAATAAGGGTTAGAATAAATACTGTACCGACATACTGAAGGACTTGAACCAATACTGACATATAAGCAAATAACACGAGAAAACTGTTTGATCAAATCTATCTGTGTAGAAATATTGCTAAACAAACCACAAATATATTCTAATCTACGTCAATCACTAACACATTCCCAACCCAGTTACTCATTCAATCATGAATTCATTCATTCATTCACCCATCCATCCATCTATTCATCCATCCAATCATTCATTCATCCATCCAATCATTCATCCAATCATTCATTCATCCCCAACCCAGGCAACATACATACCTCCAGTCGACTCTCGTCAATCTTCACAGGTTTGCTCTCCTCCACCAGTAAGGTGTTGTTGTGCTGGAGGATAGGGGGCCTCTGATGGCTCTCCAGGTAAACCTTGACGTTGATTCTGGCATTCAGGACGTGACCTTTAACCTCGACCGTCACACTGAACCAGTCCGCCAGGTTCTTGCTGTCGTCATGGCGATACGAGACGAGGCCCTTCTTCAGGTCGTGCCGTGTAAACTCCACTGAGATGTTTCCGTGGCGATACAGCCAGCCGTTCTTAGGAGTTTCGGACACCTTGTAGGTGACTTCGCTGTCATCGCGGATATTGATGTTCGTGAGGACGCTGAAGTTACCGGTGGTTACGGTCACTTCCTTTCCCTTCTGGACCAACAGACCTGTGAATAGATTAATGAATTCCCTCATGGATGAATCAATAAATAAATGGATGGATGAATCAATAAATAAATGGATGGATGAATGAATCAATGAATAAATGGACGGATGAATGAATGAATGAATAAATGGATGGATGAATGAATGATGAATGAATGAATTAACAAATAAATGAATGAATGAATTTTTAAAAAGATCTCGATACAAAAAACACACAAACAATAATTGAGGATGAAAAAAAGAAAATCGTAGCAGGGGAAAAAAACACAATAACGTCAACAGACATTTTCACAGTGGTCTTTGTTCACACAAGGGCAAAATAATGGGCAGCTTGAGGAAGACTGACTACACTTCAAAGGCATTTTACATAATGATTCAAATGACTCTTCGCTAAGCCCCGCCGCAGAATTTTAGGCGACCAATCGCAACGCTCCAATGGATAGCAACCGTTGTCGGGTTGGACACCTCGGACAAGCTCAAGTTTTAATCTCATGAAAGCCAGTGAGGGTTACGGCAACAAATGAGAGTTTTCTTAAATTTTTGTTTGTTTTAACGGCTAAATAATATAACAGTGCATCTGGAGTACTTCTGAAATATTAGAGTATTTTTCAAATACAAAATGTTACTATTGTTACATTTTTTACTAGCTCAGCTGGTTAGCTAGCTCTCATTGACCATCAACTGTTGCCAAAGATAGCTAGCTAGCCACATAATATAACTTGTTTTTCTCTAAATGTATGTTAGCTAGCTTAATTAGCTATGTTATGAATACAACTCCCCATCTACTTTTGACATCAGGATACGAATTGAAATAGTTAGCTCCAAACGGGGTTATAGAAGAATTGACTTCATGCTGACAGCCATTCAGTGTCTAACTACACTATAAATTTGACCAGGTTCCCGTGAAGAAACTGTAATGACAACATACCCAAGAGTGTAGTCTGTATTAATTTTCAATGTATATTAGAAAAACAGTTTGAGATCATTGTGAGGGGATTTGGCCAGTAGGTTGAATAGGGAATTGAGCTTCCCGGGAAAAATGTTGTCCGAGGTTGCAACAGTAACCAAAGGGGGTTGGGGCTTAGCGAAAGGGTCAATTGGAAAATACTCTGCATATAACATATTAAATATATACACACATACCTCTGTTGTTGCCGAGGCTCAGGAATGGGTCGTGGGCGGTGACGTCCAGCAGAGTGGAGACTAAGTGTTTCCCGTCGGACACGAAGAGCACAAAGCGTCCGGAGCTCACGCCTCGATGGAGGAACAGCACTCTCTTCTCTTCCAGATCCTTCTGGGTGAACTGGAACAGCCTGGAGGTCAGAGGTCAGGAAAGTTTAACAAAGTGTCACTCCACAATACAACAGAACAGTTGTATTCTGTAGTCCAGTGGTTGTAGCCCAGACGTCCCAGAAGTCACAGTAATTTGTTGTAGCCCTGCTGAGTTCTCCTGATTCACCTATCACAAAGGGCTTGATGATTAGTTGACAAGTTGAATCAGGTGTGCTAGTTAAATTACATGGAACATCTGGGAGTCCCAGAGGAGAGATTTGAAAACCCCTGCTGTAGTCCACAACCCTAACACACCAGGTGGTCTTTAGGTACAGAGCCTAGCCTCCTCATCCAGTCTACATAGCCAATTGACAAGACGTATTAACGAGTAAAAACCACATTGTGGATCACTCGTGGATAGGTTTGAGACCATATAAAACATCCATAGACAGTCAAAATACATTATATCATTAATATGTACAAACAAATAAAACAGGAAGTACCTGTGAGAGGTGTCGTTCACCAGAACCAGGTCTCCCATCGGGATTCCCCGTCGCGTGTAGACCAACTGCCCGTCGCTGAAGTCCGAGTCTGCGTCATGGTAACAGAGATCGTCCAGGGTAAGCAACCGCTGCCCGTCCCTCACCACGTGGAAAACTTTATCGACAATGCGCACCGGCTTTTCGTCATTAACTAGCTGGATGGATATGTTGAATGTCCCTTCTTTGGATCCGACTTCATCGTTCGTGACGGATGATTTGGACTCTTGACTAGTGGAGGCTATGAATGTGAACTGATCCTGAGTGGTCTCTGTGTCGTCATGTATGTACATGACGCGCTCCTCCAAGAGATCCTGGTTGCTGAACGTTAGGATGTTGTTGTAACTGGCGTTAGAGTTGGACACGTTGATGCGTGCTAGCTTCCCATGTTTGGGGCTACTTGTAACGGTGTAGTACAGCTCCTTGGTGCTAAGAGTCTCTGCAAACAACTCGTCTTTTGTGATGAGTTTACTCTCTCCCTCCATTATAGATAGTTTGTAATTTCTTATAAATACGCTGTTGACGTCAGCTTTTATTGAGATCTGGAAATCGTAACTTTGCGATTGAGCATGCTTGGAGAACACTTGGAATTTAAACGTGTCGCTCGTGTCTTCGTATGGTCTGTCGACCAGTTCGTATTGAACCTTTAGATCAGTGACATTTCTTTGGCTGAAAGTAGAATTTTTCTTCAATAACTCGTTAACAAGAAGAAGTTGTCCTTTCTTTGGCGAGGAGAGAACTCTAAAGTGAAGATCATCCTCGGATAGTGTCACAATGTCCACTGTGGCGTAAAGATACTGTGAGTCCAACGTCACTTTCCGAACTTTATTAATATCGGCCATTACGTTCCTGACTAGGTTATAATGTACCCACTTCACTGTGACTGGAAAGACCAGTTCAGTATCAACTCTTCCTGCTACAGTGACCTTGCATTTGAAGTAATCCGTAGCATTGGCAGTCTGGTTTTCTTGGAAAGTGCTGAGGTACCGAAGGCGTTCTTTCTCCAACAGCCTTTGAGAGAAAGAACCGGTGGGCTTCCATTCTCCGCTGGAGTGAAGCCTCTGAAGTTCCCCGTACTGAGGTGGCTCGACGACATCATAGCGGATGTCCACCACTTGATTCACGGCATTGGTCTGAACGGCCAGGTGCTTGTTACTGATCACAGCCATCTCACCTTGAGTGATCTCAAGCCCGGTGTTGTTGGCGATCTTATACTCCAACCCTACGGCCATGATCCTCAGAACCACCGTGTTGCTCACCTTGTCTCCATCACTGACCCTCAGCACGATCCTGGAGTTCCTCACCCCAGTGTGGACATAGTTCACCTTCCCTTCCTCCAGATCAGAATGGGAGAACGTGGTCACTGCGGTGTCGGGGTTATCTCCCACCTCCAGGTAACCAGCGTCGGGGTTCAGGTTCCCCAGGATGGAGAAGACCAGATCGGTGTGGTTGCTGTCAATGTCTGTGGCCTTTAACACCTCTTTGGTTAGGAGTTTTCTAGAATTCTCCATCAGGACGAAGAGGTTCCCCTGGGGCAGGCTGAGCTCTGGGGCGTCATTGGTGGGGGTCACTGTGATGTTGTAGCGGTACCTTCTCGTCCCCTGCAGGTATGTGGGAACCTCCTTCCTGGAGGAAGAGAATATAGAGAAGGTGAAAAAGTCTTCTGGGTCCTCTGATCCTCCGTGGATGTACATCACCCTGCCGTGCCACAGGTCCAGCATGCTGAAGATGTTCTCCTCTTGGTCCTGGTCCACATCCAATCGTATCTGACCGTGCACCGGCTGCTCCTGGATCCGGAACATGATCTGAGACTGGCGTACCCCGAGCTTCTTGAAGTCCAGGAGAACCTTGATGTGCTTGGACTCCAGAGACCCACGCCCACCCTCTGACACTACAAGATTCCTAAGCAGCACGAAGTTGTCCCCGTACTTCTTGTCCAGCCCCCTGGCCAGAGTGAACATAGGGAATTCTGGGGTGGGAGTGACCGAAGTGGGATCGAACCGGGAGTTGGGGACAGTCGGGAGAGTAGTTGGACCCATCGTGGTCGAGGGCTCTGGTTCTTTCTCCGGCTCGCAGCCCACCGATATATCTTTAGTGACTACAGCATTAGGCAGACCCATCATGACACCATTGACTTTAATGTCCTTCAGGCAGCCTTTAAAAGAACCTCCTCGGACTCTCTTTCCCAACACAGACACCAGACCCATCTTCCTGACTTCTGAGCGTGTGCTGTCGTCAATGCCCCCCACAAACAGCGACCCTCTTAGCTGGAGTCCCTTGGAGCGAGAGCTGATGCTAGTCTTCACCGTCTCCTTGTCCACTGTCAGCTGGAGGGTTTTGGGGGTAAAGAACATCTTCACTGAATGCCAGTTCCTGTCATTGACAAAGGTGAGTGATTTAAGTTCTGTCTTGGTTCCTCCTTTACCCACGATGGCCACCAGCAGCCCCTCTTGGACTTCAACTGCCACAAAGTCCCCCTGTCTGGCCGAGTTGTACAAGACAATCCCCTCTTTAGCCGAGGTGTGAACCACACACTCAAACAGCGCCTCTTGCTGGTTGTGGGAAACGTTCCAGGGTGGTAGGGAGACATACGCTCTTGAACTAAAGAAACTAACAGGATCCTCCTCGCCGGCAAAGAACTGCGGACTACAGCCCAAAGAAACCTCATAGACACTCTTGAATCCAGCGTACGGTCTCAACGACGATAGCATATTGTTCTCGTTGAAAACAGCCTGGTCCACGCACCCCCTGAATCCTGTTAGGTCATTGGGTAGGTAGAGCTTGTCCAGGCCTCCAGACCCGCCGACGTACAACCCGTCCTGGATGGTAAGATCCTGCTTCTGAGACCCGTGCCCAGGCATCCTGAGGCTGGTGTGGGAGTACTGGTCCATAGTTAGGGTGACATTATGGCGGTCGTGGAGGAGCTCAGCAGTGTGCCAGGCCAGGTCGTTTAGTTGGGTGCTGCTCTCTGATCTCAGCAACCGCTCACCGGACCCCAGGTCCAGCTTCACCTGAACAGAGGAAGGAAGAAGAGACTTATATCTCACTATAAACTGGAGTTTTAAACTTAAACATTTACTGTCAAAAACCTAACCCAAACGTTAAGCCTAATCGTAACCAATTGGAATTACTTTCCTGTACATAATCACCCACAATTATTTCCTAAACTTAACCAATCACATTTGTTGCCTTGAGATAGAGCTGACCTTTGAACTTAGACTGAACAACACAACTCCACTGAGCCACATTGTGTTTTGGTCACTGTCACTTATATTGCATAACTACATTACTATTTAGTCATATGTATATTTTATTGAGAAAAAATATCCCTTTTTTATTTTGTTTCTATTCATTCTTAGCATTTAAATAAGAACATATTCCATTTTACTGTATATCCCATCAGGTTTTTAAAGAGACATTCTCAGCATCACCTGGTTATAGGGAATAACCACCCTGACACTTGTTATCATTATGTTATCATTATGTTATCATTATGTTATCATTATGTTATCATTATGTTATCATTATGTTATCATTATGTTATCATTATGTTATCATTATGTTATCATTATGTTTTCATTATGTTATCATGAATACATTTCCTATTTATGATGTCACCTGCAGTTAAAACAGAGAGCTTTGTTTCCGTCTGCAAGCAGGAAGACCCCCTATTATCTTTGTCCCTGTCTCTGTGCCAAATGGCACCCTATTCCCTATTTAGTGCACTACCTTTTGACCAGGTCCCTTAGGGCACCACTATATAGGGAATAGGGTCCCATTTGGTCCGCCGTCTACGTCTCTATGGAGCTCTGCATCGGGAGGAAATGGCCTGTCAAGGCTTGCTACTGAATCCCAGCAGAGTTTCAAGACAACACGACAGCAACGCTAATCTCTAAAACGGATTCATTCGGAAAGAGACCCCAAGCCTGAGAACAAGTCGAAAGAGACCTCAAGCCTGAGAACAAGTCGAAAGAGGAAAATAAATAAACTTTAGTGAATTTGTTGTTCTAAGTTGGTTTAAGGATGAGCAGTTTTCATCCAGTTTTCTCCACACAACACACTAAACAGAAAATCCACGCAGTGCAATTGTCAGCGCATCTTACATTTCACTCCCACACGCGAAAAGAAAAGTGTCGCCCGGGGAGATATTTTTCCCAGTCGCAAGGATTTCTCACGGGTGACGTTTCTTTTTTGTTGAACACGTCTCTGACTGTGTCACAAAAAGGTCTGTCTGTCTCCTCGCTTGTTTTTGTGATTTTTCATCACAAAACCTTAGTGAGAAGCTAAGTTTAACAGACATCTTCAAGCAACAAATGTATTTCCTTATTACAGCTCTGTCAGCAGAGCACAGCTCACGCTCTCTCCTGGCCCAGAAATAGTGAGGCCAGACCACCGTGCTTGCAACATAAACCCTTGTAACCTACAACCCGAGCTAAAGACTTTCGAGATGGGCTCTATTTTAAACCATAACAGAGATTGCAGACAGTAAAGTAAACCAGAAACTGCTGTGTTCCTCTATGTCAGTATAATTTCTGTTCTGTAGTTTGTAGAGGAGATTGCGGTAATATAAACCAGAAGCAGAAATTAGATTCCAGTTCATTAATAGAAGTATTACAGTGCCTTCAGAAATTATTCATACCTCTTAACTTATTCCACATTTTAGACCATTTGGAAAATGAAATACAGACATATCTCATTTACATAATTATTCACACCCCTGAGTAAATAAATTGTAGAAGCACATTTTCCAGAGATTACAGCTGTAAGTCTTCTGGGTAAGTCTCTAAGAGTGATTACAGCTGTGAGTCTTTCTGGGTAAGTCTCTAAGAGTGATTACAGCTGTGAGTCTTCTAGGTAAGTCTCTAAGAGTGATTACAGCTGTGAGGCCTTCTGGGTAAGTCTCTAAGAGTGATTACAGCTGTGAGTCTTCTGGGTAAGTCTCTAAGAGTGATTACAGCTGTGAGTCTTCTGGGTAAGTCTCTAGTCTCTTAGGACAGCTGTGAGGCCTTCTGGGTAAGTCTCTAAGAGTGATTACAGCTGTGAGTCCTTCTGGGTAAGTCTCTAAGAGTGATTACAGCTGTGAGTCCTTCTGGGTAAGTCTCTAAGAGTGATTACAGCTGTGAGGCCTTCTGGGTAAGTCTCTAAGAGTGATTACAGCTGTGAGTCTTTCTGGGTAAGTCTCTAAGGGTGATTACAGCTGTGAGGCCTTCTGGGTAAGTCTCTAAGAGCGATTACAGCTGTGAGTCCTTCTGGGTAAGTCTCTAAGAGTGATTACAGCTGTGAGTCCTTCTGGGTAAGTCTCTAAGAGTGATTACAGCTGTGAGTCTTCTAGGTAAGTCTCTAAGGGTGATTACAGCTGTGAGTCTTTCTGGGTAAGTCTCTAAGAGTGATTACAGCTGTGAGTCTTCTGGGTAAGTCTCTTAGGGTGATTACAGCTGTGAGTCCTTCTGGGTAAGTCTCTAAGAGTGATTACAGCTGCGAGTCCTTCTGGGTAAATCTCTAAGGGCGATTACAGCTGTGAGTCTTTCTGGGTAAGTCTCTAAGAGTGATTACAGCTGTGAGTCTTCTGGGTAAGTCTCTAAGGGTGATTACAGCTGTGAGTGTTTCTGGGTAAGTCTCTAAGAGTGATTACAGCTGTTAGTCTTTCTGGGTAAGTCTCTAAGGGCTTTCCGCACCTGGATTGTGCAACATTTGCCAATTATTATTTTCTAAATACTTAAAGCTCTGTCAAAATGGTTGTTGATCATTGCTAGACAACCATTTTCAGGTCTTGTCAAAGCTTTTCAAGCTGATTTAAGTCAAAACTGTAACTCGGCCATTCAGGAACATTCACTGTCTTCTTGGTAAGCAACTCCAGTGTAGATTTGTCTTTGTGTGTTAGATTGAACCAGGTCTTTCTGTAGGATTTTGCCTGTACATTTTTATCCTGAAAAACTCCCCATTTCTTAATGATTACAAGCATACCCATAACACGATGCAGCCACCACCATGCTTGAAAATATGGAGAATGTTACTCAGTAATGTGTTGTATTGGATTTGCCCCAAAGATAACACTTTGTATTCAGGACAAAAAGTTAATTGCTTTGCCTCACTTTTTGCAGTATTACTTTAGTGCCTTGTTGCAAACAGGATGTATGTTTTGGAATATTTGTATTCTGTACAGGCTTCCTTCTTTTCACTCTGTCATTTAGGTTAGTATTGTGGAGTAACTACAATGTTGTTGATCCATCCTCAGTTTTCTCCTATCACAGCCATTAAACTCTGTAACTGTTTTAAAGTCACCATTGGCCTCATGGTGAAAATCCCTGAGCGGTTTCCTTCCTCTCCGGCAACTGAGTTAGGAAGGACATATTTGTAGTGAAAATGTCATTCATAACTTGCTCAAAGGGATATTCAATGTCTGCTTTAATAAAAAATACAGATGTATCTACCAATAGGTGCCCTTCTTTGGGAGGAAACCTCCGCCGTAACACAATGTGGAAAAAGTCAAGGGGTGTGAACACTTTCTAAAGGCTAAAATGACTATAAATCAACATTTCCAGGACATCAGATCGATGGTGACCTGTCAATGTAACATTTACTAATTTCACCATTTGAATGCATCTACAAAATGAAATGACCTATCAATGTGCATAACCCTTAAAGTTGCAATATGTATGTTTTTTGGGGGGGGGGTAACCTGACCGAATTCACATAGAAATGTGAGTTATAGATCTGTCATTCTCATTGAAACCAAGTCTAAGAAGCAGTAGTTCTATGTGCGGTATTTCTATGCTTCTCGTTATTAAGTTTTGATTTTAGCGTCTTTAACTTTCGGTTTTTGTACACCAGCTTCAAACAGCTGAAAATACAATATTTTTGGTTATGGAAAATATCTTTCACAGCGGTTTGGATGGTACAATGATTCTCCACAGTATACCTGCTTGTTTTGTCACAAACTGAAATTAGGCAAACTATTTGAATTTTAGCAAACAGGAAACCTTTAATATACAGTCACTGGCACAAACTCACCCACTGTATATATATATATATATATATATTTTTTTTAAATAAGTTTTACCCCCTTTTCTCTCCAATTTCCTGGTATCCAATCGCTAGTAATTACTATCTTGTCTCATCGCTACAACTCCCGTACGGGCTCGGGAGAGACGAAGGTCGAAAGCCATGCGTCCTCCGAAGCACAACCCAACCAAGCCGCACTGCTTCTTAACACAGCGCGCCTCCAACCCGGAAGCCAGCCGCACCAATGTGTCGGAGGAAAGACCGTGCACCCGCCCCCCTTGGTTAGCGCGCACTGCGCCCGGCCCGCCACAGGAGTCGCTGGAGCGCGATGAGAGAAGGATATCCCTACCGGCCAAACCCTCCCTAACCCGGACGACGCTAGGCCAATTGTGCGTCGCCCCATGGACCCCACGGTCGCGGCCGGCTGCGACAGAGCCTGGGCGCGAACCCAGAGACTCTGGTGGCACAGCTAGCACTGCAATGCAGTGCCCTAGACCACTGCGCCACCCGGGAGGCCTGTACCCACTGTATTTCTGACAACCTCACCAACTGTAT
>NW_019944437.1:67753-85253 GCF_002910315.2 Salvelinus sp. IW2-2015 | reverse complement strand
TAACAACTTCATAGTTAAGAACACTAATAACCAATACAGAACACTTAACAATATAGAACACTATAAAATATAGAACATATAAATATAAACACTAATAATCAATAATAGAAACTATACAATTATAACATATAAAATAAGAACACTATAACAATATAGAACACCATGACAATATAGAACACTATAACAATTAATAGCACATACAATTTAGAACACTATGACAATATAGAACACCATGACAATATAGAACAGCTATAACAATATAGAACACTATAACAATATAGAACACTATAACAATATAGTAACATATAACAGATATGAACACTATAATAATATAAGAACACTAAATAAATATAGAACACTTACAATATAGAACACTATAACAATCATATAGAACACTATAACAATATAGAACACTATAACAACTATAAGAACACTATAACAATATAGAAACACTATAAAAATATAGAACACTATACAATATAGAACACTATACAATATAGAACACTATAACAATATAGAACACTATAACAATATAGAACACTATAACAATATAGAAACTATAACAATATAGAACACTATAACAAATATAGAACACACTATATAACACTAATAATAGAACACATAACAATAATAGAACAACTATAAACAATATAGAACACTATAACAATATAGACACACTATAAACAAATATAGAACACTAACAATATAGAACACTATAACAATATAGAACACTATAAATATAGAACACTATAAAAATAGAACTATAACAATATAGACAATACATATAGAACAATAGTATAGAACAGTATAACAATATAGAAAGTATAACAAACTATAAACAGAACACTATAACAATATAGAACACATAATAAAATATAGAACACTAAACAATATAGAACAGTATAATATATAGACACATAATAACAATATAGAACACTAGAACAATATAGAACACTATAACAATATAGAACAGTATAATAATATGTAACACTTAGAACACTATAAACAATTATGAAACACTATAACAATATAAACAGAGAGTATAATCTGGGTAATGTAGTTTGAACAGCATGCTCTGAATAAGAGTATAATCTGAGCTCACCTTCTCTCCTTTATAACCAGGAAGACCCTGGAGAAGGAATGAAAGGACAACAATGAACCTATTTTCTCTTTAGGGTTTAGAATGTGTGTATGTGTGTTCATGTGTGTGTGAAATGACGTGGAAACAACGTTGATTCAACCAGTTTTTGCCCAGTGGGATGCAAGGCTCCGAGGTCCTCTGATAATAGCCTACGAGCCTCGTGCGTAACAACGTTCCTGTGTTTCTTTCTCTAGCTGCTGGCAGTTAGAGCAAGAAAAAAAATAACGATTTGATAAATTGATGCTTAAAACAAAGTACTGCGCACATATTTCATATGAATGGCCGATATTGAAAACGTTTTTGTAAATGGCAACTTCCCTTTCTCATCCATAAATGCATCTCAAGTGCAACGCGCTGTTCAGCAGCTCACGTCAGCAGGATGGGAGGCCTTTTCATTGGAGGGACGTCTACCGCGGATCGCTAAAATAATGATTATGATCACACTACGTACGTACGTGTAAATATTAAATCAGTATAGCCTTTTATCGTCTAGACGTTGAAGTGTATTCACTCCTAGAATACATTTAAAAAACTCCAGGCTTCCATCATAAGACTCAATTGAATGAAATAAAAAAATAATTACAGTTTGGAAAAACGAATCCGGTTCGAAACATCTCTGTTAAATCTTGACGCTTTAATTCAAGGAGACAATAGCAGATGGCCAACAGCAGAACCGTCTAATCGTCCCTCTGATGGCCCATCAGGTGGTGGATGGGGGCTCTGTAAATATTCAGATAATTGATTAGAATTAATCTATCAGATCAGTTTTTATTTACTTAACCAGGCAAGTCAGTTAAGAACAAATTCTTATTTACAATGACAGCCTAGGAACAGTGGGTTAATTAACTGCCTTTTTCAGCGGCAGAACGACAGATTTTTAACTTGTCAGCGCGGGGATTCGATRTTACAACCTTCCGGTTACTAGTCCAACGCTCTAACCACTAAGCTACCTGCCGCCCACATCGTTCACACCTAGCCTACTGGTCAATCAGCACACAGTCGTCTGGACACTTTGTCACTTTCCGTCTTCTTTTCATCTTGAAAAAAACACTTTAGATATTGGTTTCTATCACTGATAGCCTAATACTCCTCCAATCGATGGAGAGAGTCCTTGTGCTGCTGCTTGACGGGATTAGAAGGACACGCCGCAGTGCTAAAGGAAATTCCTATCCGACACATGCTGTTTGAGTCTAATATCATCGGTTTAGTTTAATTATTGATAATCAAATTCTAGAGCAAACAGAAAAAAAAATAGTTACCAGGTTAAAATAACTTTTCTTTCGGTTTATTTTTTATTTTTCGTTTATTTATTGCTTACGGACAAGGTTAGTAAATGTTTCAAGTAATCGCGCCCAACCCTGTTTTATTCTGTCTACAAGGAAAGCAACGAAAGGTGCTTCCCGTGACTCGTTCAATTGCATGCAGCTCAGATGATTTTTTATTTTTACAGACAAGTAGAGAAGTAGTAGTAGATATAGTAGAGGCTGTTTTCAGACACGTTTAAACAGACAGTCGTGCCTAATAGGGAGTTTTATTTTTCTGCAGCATACGCTGTGAAATATAATGGTTCGACGGCGGTGCTTCGGTGTCTGAGAAAAGGGACCTATTTTTTTGTCTTGTGTTTATGACGTGTGAATGTGTGTTGCTGACTTCATGCCCGTGAGAGAGGTGAAATGTGTCTGTGATACAGACCTTGTTTCCAGGTGGTCCTCTCAACCCCGGCAGACCCATCAGCCCTGGCTCTCCTTTCTCTCCCTGGAAACCAGAAGGTTAATTCACCTGAGTGTTGTTGACACAGGGAGAGCGCCATAGTGAGGTATTCATTAAGACGGGAGAGAGACTTACTTTGGGTCCCTCTGGACCGGGCCATCCTGCTGGTCCCTGTCTACCTGGTAACCCAAGAGGACCAGTACGACCCTGGAGTTAACACAAGTCCCATTGGCATATTTACTTTATTTGGATCTACAGACAAGCATTAATAAGGTGCAACAGACCAAAATATTTGAAAGCTCCTCAAGAAGAATGCTTCTTGGCATTGTACACCACAGGAGGTTGGTAGCACCTTAATTGGGGAGGATGGGCTCGTGGTAATGACTGGAGTGGAATACATGGAATGGTTTTGAATACATCAAACACATGGCAATATTATGAGCCTTCATCTCCTCAGCAGACTCTACTGTTGTACAGATATATTTTTTTAAATGGTTCATAAACAGCTCTTCCCCGGGTCCTTGGTGTACAAGAGATGTGTTTTCTGTCAACATACCTGGTCAAATAATGGTAATAAACAACATTAAGGGGCCACATAAAATTATATTTTGTATTTTCCTGGAATTCTGTTTTCTCTGTTTTATTTTTCCTGGCTTTCAATTATTATTATTATATATTTTTACTCTCAATATTACAATTATTCATAGCGAAACAACAAAAATGTATATTCTGAGTCCACGTCAATGCTTAAATCACAACAAAAAACGGAACAAATTAGTATTTTTGAGTGTAATTCCCCTTTAATTGTGCATTGAGAAAGATAGGGGAATGTGTTGATCTAGTGATATTTCTGATAGGCCTACGGCTGCAACACACCTCATGGCAGAGCTTGCTAAACAGCGATCACCAAGTTGACACAAATATTCACAATATCTTTCTGTCAGTTAAGCCTACTTTATGTGGAAACAAGTTCTGCCAACCCACAAGCCCGTTACTAGCATCGCTAATTGGCTACAAACGGAGTGATTGACAAATGTGCACACCAATCAGACAGAGAGGAGCAATATTGCTAGACATTCATTGGCAGATATTGTGTTAGGTTTGGCTTTTTAAGCCAATCGTGGTTAACCAGGGGTGGGATAGGTAAGCCGGAAGCTTTAAGCCGGAATCTTTATGTTTATGACAGTTTATGATGGAACACATTTTAAAAAATGCATGTACTTTTAGAATTGCTTGGCGAGCCACTTATAGGTGGGCTGGTAGCGATCCCTGAGCAAAAATATGATCTGCCACATGGTGGAGCAGAGTGTGTATTCCTTCAGCTCAGTGTCATTAACCAGTGGGCTTTAGAGTGATGTGTGAGTGTGTGTGGTGTGTAGCCACAGGAACAATGTCTTAGTGATTTACCATAGAGAACACAAGCACTCAGGGAGATTAGAACTGCAGAGGGGGGATGCAGTACACACACGCACACACGCACGCACGCACGCACGCACGCACGCACTCACACGCAGCGCCCCACGCAGCACGCACACGCACCACGCACGCACGCACGCACGCACGCACGCACGCACGACCACGCACACACACACACACACACACACACACACACACACACACACCACACACACACACACACACACACACACACACACACACACACACACACACACACAGTTGATGGACCAGAGCCAAGAAGGAGAGAATGACTGCAGAGGAAAAGGAGAGAGACACTGCAGAGGACAGGGAGAGAGACACTGCAGAGGACAGGGAGAGAGACACTGCAGAGGAGAAGGAGATAGACACTGCAGAGGATAAGTAGCCAAAGGAAAGTGTATCAAAATGGATATCGAGTTGGAACCAACTAGGCATGAGTGAAGGATACATGGAGTGAGTGCATGAGGAACAACTGTGTTTCACGATTGGGCTAGTGTATCACTAGGCCGGATCATGAGCAAACGTAGTTGACGCACAACGAACAGGTGCATGGCAGTGGGCGGTTCCATAAACGCAGGCAGAAGCAGCTGAAACAACTGAGTAGCCGGAAGGCAGCGGACTAGAGGACAGCAAGGATCACAGGGCCGCTGCCAGAGTGGCACCGACGGAAGTAGGTCTCGGAGCAAGGACCTCCGAGAGAAGAAAGAGAGAAGCGAGAAAGTTAAAAGGTGTGAAATTGTTCTAAACTCACCATGCACATGTCGATAATTAATCAGGGAGACTAAGGTGCTCGAGTTCGTTGTGTGCGATCACGTGCACGCCAATCATTAAGAGTTGAAACGCAAGTCTGGACAGGTAGGGGTTTCCATAAACCGCAGGCAGACAGTGAACCTGGAGATAGCTGCAAGCCAGGGCGGACTGGGACAGCAAGGATCACCCGGCCGTAGTCTTCGCGACGTATTGGTCGCTAGGGCTGAGTCCTCCGAGGAAAGATAGAGAAGTGAGGAAGTTAGAGACGCCAAAGATTTTCAAAATTTCATACAAATGACAGGCATGCTCAAATAATAGAATCAGGAAGTAAAATCTCCAGTTGGACGTTTCGGGAGGAGGGCGGCCTGCGAGAGTGACACATTTGCAGTGTGAATACAGTCAGGCGTGCTGAGGAGAAACAAGGTTTAGAGGGTTCACGAGAGACACTGCGCTAACCACAGCAGCAGGACAGGAACAGAGGAGAGACAACTGGTGCAGATAGCCCAGCAAGGGCCAGGTCGGAGTGCGGAGGAACAAAGGCAAGAGAGTGAGAGACAGTTCGACTCATATGCAGCCGTAGTCCGTACGATAGTTATGGTACCTAGGCTCAGATTGCATGAGAAACACTGACAGAGTAAGAGGACAGGGAGAGAGAGAGCAAGGAGAAGAAAGATGAGGACAACGAGGAGTTAGGAGAGGAGCATACTAAAGTTCACACGACAACTGGATACGGACCGGAGCAGTATCCAGTAACAACTGGACCCTAGCCCCCGACACAAGATACTTGCAGCATAAATCTGGAGGCCTGAGACAGGAGGTCGGGTCAGGTGAGTACACGTGTTGTTCCCCCTCCGAGGAACTTTTTTTCTCTAGATTTAGGGGAAGAAGAGGATATCAACCACCCACTTGGGCCAAGCACAGCCCGACACTGCACGCGACACCATAGGGGGAGAAATCCATACAACCACAAGACTACCAATCCTGAGACAAGAGGCGAGTAATAGCCACAAAGGTTCATCGCACCACACACCCAACTGCAATGAGGGCCAACCCACGCAGGAAGAGTACAGCAGTCTAAAACTCACCCTCAATTCGACGCCCCTCCTTAGGACGCATGAAAGGCCCGCATAAGCATGACTCAAGCCCCCTTAACAGGGTTAGAGGCAGAGGAATCCCAGTGGAGGAAGGGGAACGGGGAGACCCGGGCCTTGAGACGACAAGGCGGGTTCGAGTATGCTCCAGAGCCGTTCCGTTTCACTTCACAACTGCCTGGGCCAGACTACAATCAAAGTCATAGACGCCTACTGAGAGTGAATCTTCAGTAAGACTTAAGGTTGAACCGGAGTCTGGCGTCTTGTCCACATTGGGAGAGAGCAGTAGGCCGCAGCTGTTCCGATGAAAAAGGGAATCAGTTGATGGAGAGGCGCACGATGCAGAGCGCCGAGGGCCTCCCCGCGCAGCGCTGTGATTTGGCCTTAGAAGGACATGGTGTGAGAGAGAGCCAATACTAGGTGCCTGACGGTGGACAGTGAGACCCGGTAGAGGCACCATCGCAGGTGGGTGCTGGGGGTATGTAGACGCCTGCAGAAGAGAACAGGCGGCGACCAGACCGGACTTCAGACGAACAGGAGAGAGAGAGCACTTGACAGAGTAGGAGGCCAGGAAGGCCCAGATGGTAGGAGCATTGTAACACATGCAGAGGGCAGGGAGAGACACTGCAAGAGGACAGGGGAGAGACACTGCAGGGAAAGGAGAGAGACACTGCAGGGGACAGGGGGAGACACTGCAGAGGCGAAGGAGAGAGACCCACTGCACGCGTTAAGATCAAGCTCGAAGACCTGAAATCAGCTTGCCTAAGACCGGGAGTAGGCGAGGGTGGGAGGAGACTAGCACGGGTAGAGCAGCTGCAATTGATCTCAAATTTCCTGTCTATCAGTTTTGCAGCGCTATTTAGCACGTAATGAGCGTAGGATTGGCGATAGGAGCTGTAGGCCGAGAAGGGAAGAACACCCATGCGCCGCTTATCTACAATGGTGTGGTGTGTAGTGGCTCGGTGAGATGGACCAACTGGGGGAGAAGAGCTAGAGACTACTTTGGCAACAAATTTCTGTGAGTGGTTGGGACAGCGAGAAGGACGGGGAGGAAAAGAGCAGGGGCCGTGTGTGTGCTCGTGTCGTGTGTGTGAGGACCTCGTGAGCGAACAGAGTGTAGGAGAAGGCATGCTCTGTGGTGTGTGGTATGTGAGAGGCAGGAGAGGACACTGCAGAAGGACAGGTGGAGCGACACTGAGCGTAGGGTAAACCCGGTGGAGGCCTGTCCAGAGAGCGCACTTGCAGTGAAGGTACTAGAGAGCGCACTAGCGGGGAGGCACCGAAGGACGCCTCGAGAAAGAGACGGAGCAAGTAAGCCTCCGTGGTGCGTGTCGAGAAAGGAGGAAGGAAGACACCCTGCAGACAGCGCACAGGGAGGAGAGCCCTCGTGTGTAACCACCGACCACCGCCCTCTCTCACCCTCTGTGTGTGCTGGTCGGTGCGCGCGGCCGGCGCAGAGGGGTGAGGGCGAACGGAGGAGAGCCGGGTGTGTGTGTGTGTGTGGCTGGCTTCTAGGGGATGAACCCATATCCCCCGTTTAGCATCCCGCACAAGCGCGAAGGTGTTGCGAACATTGTACCGATAGCGAAATTTCAATTTCGGTACAAAAAAAATGGTCGTTTTGTCTCTGTTTTGAGCTTCTAGTCATGAAATCTATGCAGCCTACTCAATCACTTTTTAAGCTACTGGTTTACGGCCCCTGGGCCATATACAGCGTTCCTCCTCTGAGTTTCCTGAATTCCGTCAGACCTTGTAGTCATAGCAGATCATATTCTAATTTTTGGTGATTTTATATTCACATGGAGAGTCCCAGACCCACCCCAAAAGTCTTTCGGAGCCATTATCGACTCAGTGGGTTTTGCTCACATGTCTGACCTACTCACTGTCTGCCCAGTCATTACTCTGGACCTAGTTTTGTCCCATGGATAATGTTGTAGATCTTAATGTTTTTCCACATATCCTGGACTATCGGACCACCTTTTATTCGTTTTGCAATTGCAACAAATAATCTGCTCAGACCCCAACCAAGGAGCATCAAAAGTCGTGCTATAAATCTCAGACAACACAAAAATTCCTTGATGCCTTCCAGACTCCTTGCTGGCTACCCAAGGACGTCAGAGGAAATCAGTTTAACCACCTAATGAGGAACTCAATTTAACCTTGCGCAATACCTAGATGCAGTTTGCACCCTAAAAACGAAAAGATTTAGTATAAACTAGCTCCCTGGTATACAGAAATCCCGAGCTGTGAAGCAAGCTTCCAGGAATTGGCGGAAGCGCGCCACACCAAACTGGAAGTCTTCCGACTAGCTTGGAAGACGTACCGTGCAGTACCGAAGAGCCCTCACTGCTGCTCGATCATCCTACTTTCTCTCTTAAACGTTTATCTCTGAGTGATATGATTCTAACATAGAGAAAGAGAACAAAACAAGCAAACAAAAAAAGCAGACAACAAAACAATAATACAAGACAGAATAAGATAAGAGAAAAAATAAAGAAATACAACAGATAATAGACAGCAAATATGAAGAGTAATATAAGAAAAGGCCAAAAATGATATAATTTTCATACATATGGTACAGAATTAGACATAAATAAGATACATCAAAACTAGAAAATATTAGATAAGTACATACATACACTCGAAATCACCAAAAGGAACACACAGACAAGAGCAAATAGTGCGAGGGTAACACAGGACAGCTAAGCCCTAGGAGAGATACGGAACATTAAACAAAAGAAGAGATCCAGTCATTATGAACTTATCTAATTGAGAATAACATAATCTATCACTCAAAAGTTCATACAACTTATAATTAAAACTGCTAACGATCGCTAGATATATCTTTTTTGATCACATCTTTCTCGAACATGTAACTGAAGGGCATGCATTTCCCCTATTTAGATTTGAGGATGGTCTCTCCGCTTCTCACTTCAGCAACCCAGTATCAAGAATAAAAGAAGAATTATATTTGTTCTGGATGAACTTCTTTGAGGAAAAGATCATGACCATTAGAAAGCAAATTACGGACTCCTCTTTGAATCTGCGTATTCCTCCAGGGCTTAGCTGTCCTGGATCTGCACAGCTCTGCGAGGGCCTGGGTCGGGAGAGACACTTAATGTTTTTAGTACTATATCTCTTGACACAATGATGAAAATAATCATGGCCTCTAAACCTTCAAGCTGCATACTGGATCCTATTCCTACTAAACTGCTGAAGGAGCTGCTTCCTGTGCTTGGCCCTCCTATGTTGAACATAATAAACAGCTCTCTATCCACCGGATGTGTACCAAACTCACTAAAAGTGGCAGTGATAAAGCCTCTCTTGAAAAAAGCCAAACCTTGACCCGGAAAAATATAAAAAACTATCGGCCTATATCGAATCTTCCATTCCTCTCAAAGATTTAGAAAAAGCTGTTGCGCAGCAAACTCACTGCCTTTCTGAAGACAAATAATGTATACGAAATGCTTCTCAGTTGTTTTAGACCCCATCATAGCACTGAGACTGCACTTGTGAAGGTGGTAAATGACCTTTTAATGGCGTCAGACCGAGGCTCTGCATCTGTCCTCGTGCTACTAGACCTTAGTTGCTGCCTTTGACACCATCGATCACCACATTCTTTTGGAGAGACTGGAAACCCAAATTGGTCTACACGGACAAGTTCTGGCCTGGTTTAGATCTTACCTGTCGGAGATATCAGTTTGTCTCTGTGAATGGTCTGTCTCTGACAAATCAACTGTACATTTCGGTGTTCCTCAAGGTTCCGTTTTAGGACCACTATTGTTTTCACTATATATTTTACCTCTTGGGGATGTTATTCGAAAACATAATGTTAACTTTCACTGCTATGCGGATGACCACACGCTGTACATTTCAATTGAAACATGGTGAAGCCCCAAATTGCCCTCGCTAGAAGGCTGTGTTTCAGACATAAGGAAGTGGTGGCTGAAAACTTTCTACTTTTAAACTCGGACAAAACAGAGATGCTTGTTCTAGGTCCCAAGAAACAAAGAGATCTTCTGTTAAATCTGACAATTCATCTTGATGGTTGTAAAGTCGTCTCAAATAAAACTGTGAAGGACCTCGGCGTTACTCTTGACCCTGATTCTCTTTTGACGAACATATCAAGACTGTTTCAAGGACAGCTTTTTTCCATCTACGTAACATTGCAAAAATCAGAAATTTTCTGTCCAAAAATGATGCAGAAAAATTAATCCATGCATTTGTTACTTCTAGGTTAGACTACTGCAATGCTCTACTTTCCGGCTACCCGGATAAAGCACTAAATAAACTTCCGTTAGTGCTAAATACGGCTGCTAGAATCCTGACTAGAACCAAGAAATTTGATCATATTACTCCAGTGCTAGCTTCCCTACACTGGCTTCCTGTTAAGGCAAGGGCTGATTTCAAGGTTTTACTGTTAACCTATAAAGCGTTACATGGGCTTGCTCCTACCTATCTTTCCGAGTGGGTCCTGCCGTACATACCAATACGTACGCTACGGTCACAAGACGCAGGCCTCCTAATTGTCCCTAGAATTCTAAGCAAACAGCGGGAGGCAGGGCTTCTCTTATAGATCTCCATTTTTATGGAACAGTCTGCCTACCCATGTGAGAGACGCAGACTCGTCTCAACCTTTAAGTCTTTACTGAAGACTTATCTCTTCAGTAGGTCATATGATTGAGTGTAGTCTGGCCCAGGAGTGTGAGTGAACGGAAAGGCTCTGGAGCAACGAACCGCCCTTGCTGTCTCTGCCAGGCCGGTTCCCTCTCTCCACTGGGATTTCTTGCCTCTAACCCTGTTACAGGGGCTGAGTCACTGGCTTGCTGGTGCTCTTTCATGCCGTCCCTAGGAGGGGTGCGTCACTTGAGTGGGTTGAGTTACTGACGTGATCTTCCTGTCTGGGTTGGCGCCCCCCTTGGTTTGTGCTGGGGTGGAGCCTTTGTGGGCTATACTCGGCCTTGTCTCAGGATTGTAAGTTGGTGGTTGAGGATTTCCCTCTAGTGGTGCGGGGGCTGTGCTTTGGCAAGTGGGTGGGGTTATATCCTTCCTATTTGGCCCTGTCCGGGGGGTTTCTTCGGATGGGGCCACAGTGTCTCCTGACCGCTCCTGTCTCAGCCTCCAGTATTTATGCTGCAGTAGTTTGTGTCGGGGGGCTAGGGTCAGTTGGTTACCTGGAGTACTTCTCCTGTCTTATCCAGTGTCCTGTGTGAATTTAAGTATGCTCTCTCTAATTCTCCGTTCTCTCTTTCTCTCTGAGAACCTGAGCCCTAGGACCATACGTCAGGACTACCGGGCATGATGACACCTTGCTGTCCCCAGTCCGCCTGGCCTTGCTGCTATTCCAGTTTCAACTGTTCTGCCTGTGGTTACGGAACCCCTACCTGTCCCAGACCTGCTGTTTCAACTCTTAATGATCGGCTATGAAAAGCCAACTGAGATTTATTCCTGATTATTATTTGACCATGCTTGTCATTTATGAACATTTTGAAAATCTGGCTCTCTCTAATTTTCTCCTTCTCTCTTTCTTTCTCTCGGAGACCTGAGCCCTAGGACCATACGTCGGGACTACCGGCCGTGGTGACTCCTTGCTGTCCCCAGTCCGCCTGGCCTTGCTGCTATTCCAGTTTCAACTGTTCTGCCTGCGGTTATGAACCCCTACCTGTCCCAGACCTGCGTTTTCAACTCCTAATGATTGGCTATGAAAAGCCAACTGAGATTTATTCCTGATTATTATTTGACCATGCTTGTCATTTATGAACATTTTGAAAATCTTGGCTCTCTCTATATTTTCTCCTTCTCTCTTTCTTTCTCTCGGAGGACCTGGGCCCGAGGACCATGCGTCGGGACTGCCGCCCGTGGTGACTCCTTGCTGTCCCCAGTCCGCCTGGCCTTGCTGCTATTCCAGTTTCAGCTGTTCTGCCTGCGGTATGGAACCGCCACCTGTCCCAGACCTGTTGTTTTTCAACTCTTGATGATCGGCTATGAAAAGCCAACTGAAAATTATTCATGATTATTATTTGACCATGCTTGTCACTTATGAACATTTTTGAACATCTTGGCATAGTTCTGTTATAATCTCCACCCGGCACAGCCAGAAGAGGACTGGCCACCCCTCATAGCCTGGTTCCTCTCTAGGTTTCTTCCTAGGTTTTGGCCTTTCTAGGGAGTTTTTCCTAGCCACCGTGCTTCTACACCTGCATTACTAGCTGTTTGGGGTTTTAGGCTGGGGTCTGTTACGCACTTCGAGATATTAGCTGATGTACGAAGGGCTATATAAAATAAAATTGATTGATTGATTGATTGAGAAGGAGAGAGACACTGCAGAGGAGAAAGAGAGAGACACTGCAGAGGAGAAGGAGAGAGACACTGCAGAGGAGAAGGAGAGAGACACTGCAGAGGAGAAGGAGAGAGACACTGCAGAGGAGAAGGAGAGAGACACTGCAGAGGAGAAAGAGAGAGACACTGCAGAGGACAGGGAGAGAGACACTGCAGAGGAGAAGGAGAGAGACACTGCAGAGGAGAAGGAAAGAGACACTGCAGAGGAGAGGGAGAGAGAGAGGGAGAGGGAGAGATGGGCGAGGGAGCGAGAGGAGGATTGTACGAGCGACGGAGTGAGAGGAGGAGTGTCTCACCTTTGACCCTGGTCGTCCGATCTCTCCCTGGAGGACGAGAAGAAATGAGGGATGAGGAGATGTGTGTTCATTAGTACTCACCGAGAAGGATGACACTAATGGTGTCAAAAACATTAGAGGTCATACAAGGCATACATCTCTCTCACACACAGAAACAGACACACAGACACACGGACACGTTGACAGACAGACAGACAGACAGACAGACAGACAGACAGACAGACAGACAGACAAACAGACAGACATGTAGACACACAGACATGTAGACAGACAGACACACAGACATGTAGACAGACAGACACACAGACATGTAGACACACAGACATGTAGACAGACAGACATGTAGACACACAGACATGTAGACAGACAGACACACAGACATGTAGACACCAGGGCTTCTGCTTGGAAAATGTGGCGCCAGACAAGACATTTACCTGACACATATGCATTGGTTGCTTAACCTGACGTAGTTCGTCCACCCACAGTTCTCAGAATGACAGAAATCACATTCAGTTTATGATCATTAATCTTAACAGAACATGCAACTCAGATTCAAGTGCGTCATTCTTAAGGAATTACGATGAGTAGAAGATGTTAGAAGATATACGAGGCGCGTCCATAAGGCTAAGTGAAACTAAAGCCTTCCCTAAAGTAAATTTAATTAAATGGCCAAAATTATTTAGCCTAATTATCTTACTCCTGTCTTTGCCACAGAGGATCATTATCTTTATTTTTTTTAAATTGTTAAAGCTGTGGATTGTTTTAAATCTCACAGACTACAGTTGGAAGGGCCTGCAATGTGGCCAGAGAGCGCAGCAAATGCCAAAATAGATGATTGTTGAGTTGCAACCGTCAGTGAAAAGCAAGGCGACCCAGCGAGGCATTTTAAAAATACAATCSCGGAAAAAGAAACAGTTTGGAAAACAAATGGCTATTGCTGTAAAGAGAAGACAATGAAAAAAGTCCAATCTGTCTTTTGGGTCATACAAATTCTTCATTTAACTGAGCAAAAAGTAGTCTTATTGGCAGCAGCGGAGAACACTGGCCATATCCCCGGTTAGTTTTGCATATTCACGGTATTTATCATTGGGTCACTGACACTTTTGTTTGTTTTTGGACGATAATCTCCTCCTCCATGTTAGATGGATTTCATATTGTATTTTTGTCTCCCCTTTTCGTAGCACTAATATATGGATCAGACAATGTCATTTTTATTGATCTGTTTGTCAGTGTCAGTAAAGTACGCTACCCTGTCATTGTTTGTCTTATTAAAAAATATTCTGCTTATGTCTCCAGTCATATCGTGTGTAATATAATTGCATGAAATGTGTTTATAAAAGACCAACATTTTCCTGTGCGCAGGAAGGAGAAGAATTGTTATCCGATATAGCCTATAGCCTAGTCCTACGCCACGCCACTACGCACTGCATTGAACAGTCATTTCTTTGCGAACAGTGATTGAGTTATATTATTAGCTTAAAATATGACTATCCAATCTAATCATCACATTAGGAATATAAGGCTATATTACATACGTTTGGCAAATGCGAGGTAGCATGGAACGCTTCCTATTGTAAAGGTGTATTTTTTTTATGGCGAACATTAGCTTCCCCAAACTTGAAAACCCACGCGTCACCTATGTTAGAATAACTGGCTACATTTCCCTTTCCTCAGCCAACATGACAAGTGACGAATAACAAAATCACTAGCCCATGTCAATCTACTATCCCCTATTGTAGAACATATTACCTATTCCATTGGTTTAGCTTTTCCATTCTGAGAGAAAGAAATAGCCTTTTCCAAAGGTTGTGGGAAGATAGATCCCAAATTCATACAAGCAGTAGATTTAGACTACGTTCTGTTATAAGTGTAGCAAAGAGCACGAGGCAGTAGGCTACATTCTGTTATAAGCGTAGCAAAGAGCACAAGGCAGTAGGCTACATTCTGTTATAAGCGTAGCAAAGCTACAAGGCAGTAGGCTACGTTCTGTTATAAGCGTAGCAAAGAGCTGCACAAGGCAGTAGGCTACATTCTATTATAAGTGTAGCAAAGCTACAAGGCAGTAGGCTACATTCTGTTATAAGCGTAGCAAAGCGCACAAGGCAGTAGGCTACGTTCTGTCATAAGTGTAGCAAAGCCACAAGGCAGTAGGCTACATTCTGTTATAAGTGTAGCAAAGAGCACAAGGCAGTAGGCTGCGTTCTGTTATAAGTGTAGCAAAGAGCACAAGGCAGTAGGCTACATTCTGTAATAAGTGTAGCAAAGCGCACAAGGCAGTAGGCTCCGTTCTGTCATAAGTGTAGCAAAGCCACAAGGCAGTAGGCTACATTCTGTTATAAGTGTAGAAAAGAGCCACAAGGCAGTAGGCTACATTCTGTTATAAGTGTAGCAAATAGCACAGGGCAGTAGGTACGTTCTATTATAAGTGTAGCAAAGCTACAAGGCAGTAGGCTACATTCTGTTATAAGCGTAGCAAAGCGCACAAGGCAGTAGGCTACGTTCTGTCATAAGTGTAGCAAAGCCACAAGGCAGTAGGCTACATTCTGTTATAAGTGTAGCAAAGAGCACAAGGCAGTAGGCTACGTTCTGTTATAAGTGTAGCAAAGAGCACAAGGCAGTAGGCTACATTCTGTAATAAGTGTAGCAAAGCGCACAAGGCAGTAGGCTACGTTCTGTCATAAGTGTAGCAAAGCCACAAGGCAGTAGGCTACATTCTGTTATAAGTGTAGCAAAGAGCACAAGGCAGTAGGCTACATTCTGTTATAAGTGTAGCAAATAGCACAAGGCAGTAGGTACGTTCTGTTAAAGTGTAGCAAAGAGCACAAGGCAGTAGGCTACGTTCTGTTATAAGCGTAGCAAAGAGCACAGGCAGTAGGCTACATTCTGTTATAAGCGTAGCAAAGAGCAAGGCAGTAGGCTACGTTCTGTTATAAGCGTAGCAAAGCCACAAGGCAGTAGGCTACGTTCTGTTATAAGTGTAGCAAAGCGCACAAGGCAGTAGGCTACATTCTGTTATAAGTGTAGCAAAGAGCACAAGGCAGTAGGCTACATTCTGTTATAAGTGTAGCAAAGCCACAAGGCAGTAGGCTACGTGCAGTTATAAGCGTAGAAAAGAGCACAAGGCAGTAGGCTACGTGCAGTTATAAGCGTAGCAAAGCCACAAGGCAGTAGGCTACGTTCTGTTATAAGTGTAGCAAAGCGCACAAGGCAGTAGGCTACATTCTGTTATAAGTGTAGCAAAGAGCACAAGGCAGTAGGCTACATTCTGTTATAAGTGTAGCAAGCCACAAGGCAGTAGGCTACGTGCAGTTATAAGCGTAGCAAAGAGCACAAGGCAGTAGGCTACGTGCAGTTATAAGCGTAGCAAAGCCACAAGGCAGTGGGCTACATTCTGTTATAAGCGTAGCAAAGCGCACAAGGCAGTAGGCTACGTTCTGTCATAAGTGTAGCAAGCCACAAGGCAGTAGGCTACATTCTGTTATAAGTGTAGCAAAGAGCACAAGGCAGTAGGCTACGTTCTGTTATAAGTGTAGCAAAGAGCACAAGGCAGTAGGCTACATTCTGTAATAAGTGTAGCAAAGCGCACAAGGCAGTAGGCTACGTTCTGTCATAAGTGTAGCAAAGCCACAAGGCAGTAGCGCTACATTCTGTTATAAGTGTAGCAAAGAGCACAAGGCAGTAGGCTACATTCTGTTATAAGTGTAGCAAATAGCACAAGGCAGTAGGTACGTTCTGTTATAAGTGTAGCAAAGAGCACAAGGCAGTAGGCTACGTTCTGTTATAAGCGTAGCAAAGAGCACAAGGCAGTAGGCTACGTGCAGTTATAAGCGTAGCAAAGAGCACAAGGCAGTAGGCTACGTTCTGTTATAAGCGTAGCAAAGCCACAAGGCAGTAGGCTACGTTCTGTTATAAGTGTAGCAAAGGCACAAGGCAGTAGGGTACATTCTGTTATAAGTGTAGCAAAGAGCACAAGGCAGTAGGCTACATTTGTTATAAGTGTAGCAAAGCCACAAGGCAGTAGGCTACGTGCAGTTATAAGCGTAGCAAAGAGCACAAGGCAGTAGGCTACGTGCAGTTTATAAGCGTAGCAAAGCCACAAGGCAGTAGGCTACGTTCTGTTATAAGTGTAGCAAAGCGCACAAGGCAGTAGGCTACATTCTGCTTATAAGTGTAGCAAAGAGCACAAGGCAGTAGGCTACGTGCAGTTATAAGCGTAGCAAAGCCACAAGGCAGTAGCTACGTGCAGTTATAAGCGTAGCAAAGAGCACAAGGCAGTAGGCTACGTGCAGTTTATAAGCGTAGCAAAGCCACAAGGCAGTAGGCTACGTGCAGTTATAAGCGTAGCAAAAGCCACAAGGCAGTAGGCTACGTGCAGTTATAAGCGTAGCAAAGCCACAAGGCAGTAGGCTACGTGCAGTTATAAGCGTAGCAAAGAGCACAGGCAGTAGGCTACGTGCAGTTATAAGCGTAGCAAAGCCACAAGGCAGTAGGCTACGTGCAGTTATAAGCGTAGCAAAGAGCACAAGGCAGTAGGCTACGTGCAGTTATAAGCGTAGCAAAGCCACAAGGCAGTAGGCTACGTGCAGTTATAAGCGTAGCAAAGCCACAAGGCAGTAGGCTACGTGCAGTTATAAGCGTATCAAAGCCACAAGGCAGTAGGCTACGTGCAGTTATAAGCGTAGCCATCTGATCACCTCCTCGGCTCACAAAACACAGCGGTTGGAACCAACAACAAC
>NW_019944437.1:63989-66730 GCF_002910315.2 Salvelinus sp. IW2-2015 | reverse complement strand
AGCAGCTACAGACAGCTGTTTGAGTTGTTCCAGCAGCAACAGACAGCTGTTTGAGTTGTTTTAGCAGCTACAGCCAGCTGTTTGAGTTATTCCAGCAGCTACAGACAGCTGTATGAGTTGTTTTAGCAGCTACAGCCAGCTGTTTGAGTTGTTTTAGCAGCTCTCACACTACATCTACTGGTATTTACATCAATGAATAGGATAAAATGCATTATTTCGCAATGTGATTTTTTTCCCCCCGACAATTGGCCAGCGTCAATTTTATACTTAACAAAAATATAAACACAACATGTAAAGTGTTGGTCCCATGTTTCATGAGCTGAAAACAAAAGATTCCAGAAATGTTCCAGATGCACAAAAATATTATTTGTCTGAAATTTTGAGCACAACATTTTTTACATGGATGATAGTGAGCAGTCCAGGACCTCCACATCTTGCTTCTTCACCTGCCGGATCGTCTGAGACCAGCCACTTGGACAGCTGATGAAACTGTGGGATCGTCTGAGACCATCCACCTGGACAGCTGATGAAACTGAGGGTTTGTCTGAGACCAGCCACCTGGACAGCTGATGAAACTGTGGGATCGTCTGAGACCAGCCACCTGGACAGCTGGTGAAACTGTGGGTTTACACAACCAAAGAATTTCTGCACAAACTGTCAGAAACCATCTCAGGGAAGCTCATCTGCATGCTCGTCGTCCTCACCAGGGTCTTGACCTGACTGCAGTTAGGCGTTTTAACTGACTTCAGTTGGCAAATTCTCACCTTCGATGGCCACTGGCACGCTGGAGAAGTGTGCCCTTCACGGATGAATCCTGGTTTCAACTGTACCGGGCAGATAGCAGATAGCGTGGTGTGGGCGAGAGGTTTGCTGATGTCAACGTTGTGAACAGAGTGCCCCATGGTGGAGGTGGGGTTATGGTATGGGCAGGCATAAACTACGGACAACGAACACAATTGCATTTTATCGCAAACAATTTTATCGCAAACAATCTGTACACAATTCCTGGAAGCTGAAAATGTCCCAGTTCTTCCATGACCTGCATACTCATTAGACATGTCATCCATTGAGCATGTTTGGGATGCTCTGGATCGACGCGTACGACAGCATGTTCCAGTTCCCGCCAATATCCAGCAACTTTGCACATCCATTGAAGACGAGAGGGACAACATTCCACAGGCCACAAATCAACAACCTGATCAACTCTATGTGAAGGAGATGTGTCGCACTGCATGAGGCAAATGGTGGRCACACCAGATACAACAGACACATATTTGTATTCTCTGTCATGTGAAATCCATAGATTAGGGCCTAATGAATGTCAATTTAAATTGACTGATTTCCTTACAGTGCATTTGGGAAGTATTCAGACCCCTTTCCTTTTTCCACATTTTGTTATGTTACATCCTTATATTAAAATTAATTAAATAAAACATGTTCCTCATCAATCTACCCTATAACGACAAAGCGAAAACAGGTTTTTATACATTTTTTAAAATGTATAAAAAACTAAACAGAAATAGCTTATTTACATAAGCATTCATACCCGTTGCTATGAGACTTGAAATTGAGCTCAGGTGCATCCTGTTTCAATTGATAATTCTTGGGATGTTGATTGGAGTTCACCTGTGGTAAATTAAATTGATTGGACATGATTTGGAAAGGCACACACCTGTCTATATAAGGTCCCCACAGTTGACAGTGCACGTCAGAGCAAAAACCAAGCCATGAGGTTGAAGGAATTTTCTGTAGAGCTCCGAGACAGAATTGTGTCCAGTCACAGATCTGGGGGAGGGGAACCAAAACATTTCTGCAGCATTGAAGGTCCCCAAGAACACAGTGGCTTCCATCATTCAGTTTTTTATTTTGAATACAGTTGAAAAAAATTCTAAAAACCTGTTTTTGCTTTGTCATGATGGGGTTTTGTGTTTAGTTTGATGAGGGTTTAACATTTTTTTTTTTTTTTTTTAGAATAAGGCTGTAACATAATTTTTTAGGGGGAGAAGTCAAAGGGTCTGAATACTTTCTGAAGGCTCTGTAACTGTAAAGGTGTTGCATGTTGCGTTTATATTTATGTTCAGTGTATTTAAATCCTTTTACCGGCTAACTGAAACCCTGGTATACACACACACACACGCACGCACGCACGCACACACACACACACCTACACACAGACAACATATTCACCTTGTCTCCCTTTGGTCCACTAATTCCTGGCATTCCACTGGTACCCTGAAAAACACAATGTAATTATACATCTCACACATTTATAAATGACACACATCGCACACGCACACGCACAGCACACACACACACACACACACACACACACACACACCACACACACACACCCACACACACACACACAACACACACACCACACACACACACACACACACACACACACACACACACACCACACACACACACACACACCACACACACCACCCCTCTGGTCCTGTGGGGTCCGTTGGGTCCCTGGGTCCTGGTTTACATCCATGGATCACAGGCAGATGTTTATACCTCTGTTTCTTCCTCCTCCACTCCTCCTCCCCTCCTCCTCCCTCTTTCACTGGGTAGTCAACTTCAAACACAAGTTATGTAAAAGTGTCTAACTGAACGGGTATTCAAAACATGAGCTTGTCTGTGTGGCCTCAATATGTGAGCTAAACGCTAAAGGCTTTGGAGGATAACAGTATTTCAGGACAAGTAGATGCGGTCTGTGATCTTTCTCTCTTTTT
>NW_019944437.1:59760-61096 GCF_002910315.2 Salvelinus sp. IW2-2015 | reverse complement strand
ACGTCACTGTTAAATTAAAGGGAGGGACCTTTTATTTGGCGCGACAGTGTGGAACTGCGTCCTGCCAGCACCGAACAGTACTGGCTGCCAGTGGCTGGAGGAAATACACAACTCTGCACATTTCTGTGCATATGAAATCTGCCAGTGGGAATGCAGCATATCCTAAAAACACAGTGCGATAGATGCCCAATATTTAACAGCCACACTGCCACCTAGTGGAATTATCATGAATAAAACAAAAACAACTAACACCCTTGTCTTTCTTGCACTAACTACCACTTGTCTTTTCTCACTAGCACTGACTACTAACTACTATTGACTACTACTGACTACTGATTACTGACTACTGACTACTGTCCACTGTCTACTGACTACTGACTACTGACTACTGTCTACTGACTACTGACTACTATTACTACTACTGACTACTATTGACTACTTCTGACTACTGACTACTGACTACTATTGACTACTACTGACTACTGACTACTATTGACTACTACTGACTACTGTCTACTGACTACTGATTACCAACTACTAACTACTGACTACTAACTACCGACTATTGACTATTGACAACGAACTACGGACTATTGACTACTGACTATTGCCTACTGACTATTGCCTACTGACTATTGACTACTGACTATTAACTACTGACTACTACTGACTACTGACAACTACTGACTACTGACTACTGACTACTACTGACTACTGTGCACTGACTACCGACTACTATTGACTCCTACAACTGCTGTCTACTGACTACTATTGACTACTACCGACTACTGACTACTGAGTGTCGACTACTGACTACTGACTACTATTGACTACTACCGACTACTACTGACTATTGACTGTCGACTACTGACTACTGACTACTATTGACTACTACTGACTACTGACAACTATTGACTACTACTGTCTACTGACTACTATTGACTACTACTGACTACCGACTACTGACTGTTGACTACTGACTACGAACTACGGACTACATACTACTGACTACTATTGACTACTATTGACTACTGACTGTTGACTACTGACTATGGACTACTGACTACTGTTTACTACTACTGACTACTGTCTACTGTCTACTGACTATTGACTACTACTGACTACTGACTGTTGACTACCGACTACTGACTACTGACTGTTGACTACCGACTACTGACTACTGACTACTACTGAGTACTGTCTACTGTCTACTGACTACTGACTACTGACTACTGACTACTATTGACTACTACTGACTACAGACTACCGACTACTACTGGCTACTGACTACTGACTGTTGACTACTGACTGTTGACTACTGGCTGTTGACTACTGA
>NW_019944437.1:47973-53623 GCF_002910315.2 Salvelinus sp. IW2-2015 | reverse complement strand
TGACTACTGACTGTTTACTACTGACTACTGACTGTTTACTACTGACTACCCCAATTGACTGTTGACTACTGACTGTTGACTACTGACTACTGACTGTTGACTACTGACTGTTTACTACTGACTACTGACTATTGACTGTTGACTACTGACTGTTGACTACTGACTGTTGACTACTGACTACTGACTGTTGACTACTGACTGTTTACTACTGACTTTTTACTACTGACTGTTGACTACTGACTGTTGACTACTGACTACTAATTACAGACTACTGGCTATTAACTACCGACTACTGACTACCGACTGCGGAGTACGGACTACTGACTACTAACTACTGACTATTGACTACTGACTATTGGCTACTGACTATTGACTATTGACAATTGACTATTGACGATTGACTACTGACTATTGACTACTGACTATTGACTATTGACTACTGACTACTGACTATTGACTACTGATAGAGGCTTTATTGAGTCCAATATTTACTCACTAGGTTATGACATTGATATGTGGTTGTCTTACCCAGCTATATTAAGATGAATGCTCTCACTGTAAATCGCTCTAGATAAGAGTGGATCTGTTCAATTACTCAAATGTAAAAATGAAATTAGTGATATCATCCTTTTCACAGATAGTGTATGAAAGGAAGCAAATAGGTCCAGATTATGTCGCTGTCCACTGTGCTCTGGTGCTGAAATTGGGATTCAGAGTCTGCTGCTGTCCACTGTGCTGTGGTGCTGAAGTTGGGATTCAGATTCTGCTGCTGTCCACTGTGCTGTGGTGCTGAAATTGGGATTCAGATTATGTCACTGTCCACGCCAGTGGTGCTGAATCTCCCATCGCTGCTATAACAGCTTGTTTTAAATCTCTTCTTGCCACTAAACTTATCACTTGTCTTTTCTCACTAGCACTGAACTACTAACTTACTATTTGTACTTTACTACTGACTACTGAACCCTACTGTACTACTAACCTACCTGGTCTACTGTCTTACTGATTTACGACTACTGTCCACTGTCTAACTGTACTACTGACTACTGCTCTCTGTCTGACTGACTACTGCACTACTATTACTACTACTGACTACTATTGACTACTTTCTGACTAACGTGACTACTACTGACTACTGACCACTTACTGAACTACTATTGACTACTTCTGACTACTGACTTACTATGACCTACTGACCACTATTGACTACTACTGACTATGGACTACTATTGACTACTACTGACTTACTGTCTACTGACTACTTGATTACCGACTAGTTGACTACGAACATACGAACTATGACTACTGACTACTGACCACTACGACTACTATTGACTACTTCTGACGTACTGACTACATACTGACTACTGACACTATTGACTTACTACTGACTAATGGACTACTATTGACTACTACTGACTAACTGTCTACTGACTACTAACTACGCGATATTGACTACGAACTACGGAACTAAGTGACTACTGACTATTGAACTACTGACTATTAAACTACTGGCTACTTCTGACTACTGACCACTACTGACTACTGACTACTGACTACTACTGACTACTATGTACTGACTACCGAACTACTATTAAACTCCTACTTGATTGCTGTCTACTGACTGATATTGACTACTACCGTGACTTACTGACTACTGACTGTCGACTACTGACTACTGACTAACTGACTACTATTGACTAACTACTGAACTATGACTGTTGACTACTGACTACGACTACCTATTGACTACTACTGACTACTGGACAACTATGGACTACTACTGTCTACTGCACTTACCGAACTACTGGACTGTTGACTACTGATACGAAAAACTACGGACTACATACTATTCTGACTTTACTACTGAGAGTACTGTCTACTGTGTACTGACTACTGGTACTACTGACTACTATTGACTACTACTGACTACAGACGGTACCGACTACTACTGGCTACTGACTACTGACTACTGACTACTGACTGCGTTGACTTACTGGCTGTTTGCACTACTGATTATTGACCATTGACTACTGGCTACCCCCAATGTACTATTTGCGGACTACTGACTATTGACTACGACTGTGACTACTGACTGTTTACTACTGACTACTGACTGGTTTACTACTGCAACTACCGACTACTGACTGTTGACTACTGACTGTTTGGCTACTGATTACTGGACTGTGACTACTGACTGTTGACTACTGACTGTTGACTACTGACTACTAATTACAGACTACTGGCTATTAAACTACCGACTTTACTGGGACTACCGACCTGCGGCACTACGGACTTACTGATACTGGACTTATTGGACAACTGACTATTACTACTTGACTACTGACTATTGACTACTGACTATTGGACTATGGACTACCGACTATGGACTACTGGACCATTACTACTGTACTATATTGACGATTGACTATTGATACCGACTACTTTTGACTATAGCTACTACTTGACTTTGACATTGACATGACGATTGACCTATGACTATTGGACACTGACTCATTGACTACTGCATACTACTAGACTGATTGCACATACTGACAGAGGCTTTATTGAGATCCAACTATTTACTCACCTAGTTATGACATTGATATGTGTTCGCTTACCCAGCTATATTAAGATGGAACTGCTCTCACTGTAAATCCTCTAATAAGAGTGGATCTGTCCAATTACTCCAAACTGTAAAAATGAAATTATGGATACAGTGGGGAGAACAAGTATTGTGATACACGCCGATTTTGCAGGTTTTTCCTACTTACAAAGCAGTAAGAGGTCTGTTCATTTTTATCATAGGCTACACTTCCAAATTGTTGAGAGACGGAATCTAAAACAAAAATCCAGAAATCAACATTGTATTGATTTTTAAGTACATTAATTTGGCATTTTATTGCTGGACATAAGTATTTTGATCACCTACCAACCAGTAAAGAATTCCGGCGTCTCACAGACCTGTAGTTTTTCTTAAGAACCCTCCTGTTCTCCATCATGACCTGTAATAACTGGCCCTGTTTGAACTCATTACCTGTTATAAAAGACACCTGGTCCACACACTCAATCAAAAGCAGACTCCAACCTCTCCACAAATGGCAAGAACCAGAGAGCTGGTGTAAGGACATTCAGGGATAAAATTGTAGACCTGTAACAAGCTGGGATGGGCTACAGGACAATAGCCAAGCAGCTTTGGTGAGAAGGCAACAAACTGTTGGGCACCAAGTCATTAGGAAAAGAGGAAAGAAGTTCAAGCATGACGCGTCAATCACCCTCGGTCTGGGGCCCTCCATGCAAGATCTCACCTTCGTGGGGCACAATTATATGAGGAATGTGCAGGGATCAGCCCAAGGGAACTACACGGCAGGACCTGGTCAATGACCTGAAGAGAGCTGGGACCACCGTCTCAAGAAAAACCATTAGTAACCACCACGTACGCCTCATGGATTAAAATCCTGCAAGCGCACGCAAGGTCCCCCGTCAAGCCAGCGCATGTTCCAGGCCCGTCTGAAGTTTGCCAATGGACCATCTGATGATCCAGAGGAGGAATGGGAGGAAGGTCATGTGGTCTAGCATAGACAAAAATGAGAGCTTTTTGCTCTAAACTCCACTGGCCGTGTTTTGAGAATTAGAAGGATGAGTACAACCCAAGAACACCCATCCCAACCGTGAAGCATGCGAGGTGGAAACATCATTCTTGGCGGATTGCTTTTCTTGCAAAGGACAGGACGACTGCACCGTATTGAGGGGAGATGGATGGGGCCATGTATCGCGAGATCTGACCCAACAACTCCTTCCCTCAGTAAGAGCATTGAAGATGGGTCGTGGCTGGTCTTCCACATGACAACGACCCGAAAAACACACAGCCAGGGCCAACTAAGGAGTGCCTCCGTTTAAGGAAGCATCTCAAGTTCCTGGAGTGGCCTAGCCAGTCTCCAGACCTGAAACCCAATAGAAAATTTTGGAGGAGCCGAAAGTCCATATTGCCCAGCGACAGCCCCGAAACCTAGAAAGGATCTGGAGAAGGTCTTGTATGAGGAGTGGGCCAAAATCCCTGCGGCAGTGTGTGCAAACCTGGTCAAAACACAGGAACGCTGACTCTGTAATTCAAACAAAGGTTTCTGTACCAAATATTCAGGTTCTGCTTTTCTGAGTATCAAATACTTATGGGGCCAGCAATTAAAATGCAAATTAATTACTTAAAAATCATTACAATGTTGATTTTCTTGGATTTTTTGTTTTAGATTCCTTCTGCTCACAGTTGAAGTGTACCTATGATAAAAATTACAGGACCTCTACATGCTTTGTTAAGTTAGGGAAAAACCTGCAAACATTGTCAGTGTATCAATACTTGTTTCTCCCCACTTACGTCCTTTTCACAGAGTAGTGTATGAAGGGAATGCAAATAGGTTCCAGATGGTCGCTTCCCACTTATTGCTGTGGTGCTGAAGTTGGGGATTCAGATTCTGCTGCTGTCCACTGGCTGTCGTGCTTGAAAACTGGGGATTCAGATTATTCGCTGTCCACGCATGGTGGCTGAATCTCCCATCCTGCTATGAACAGCTTGTTTTACCTTATACCCCTTCGTACCACTACAGTTTCATTGAATTTCCCATGGATATAAGCATTTAGGAGAAGGCACCCGTACCCACTGGGCAAAAAAAACTGGTGATATCAACATTTATTCCACGTCATTTCAACAAACAAAAACAAAAATGATGTGAGGACGTTGAATCAACATAATCTTTCAATACCCTAAAAATTCAATGACATGGTGGACATTTGTTGTTGATTCACGTTTGGAGTCATGTTAGTTGACAACTCACCAAATTTAAATTCAGAATAAAGTTGGAAAAAACGACGTTTGTGCCCAGTGGGCTTATGTGTCAATGGGAAGGGACACTTTGCGCAGAGAGTTGCTCTATTAAGTTGTCTTGGCTCTGTTTCATTTCTTCTCACTCATAATTGTGCAACAAGGGTTGTTGTATATGATAGGAAGACTTTACTTTCAAACAGCAGGCTACTCTCTAACCATTTCGAGGGGAAGTTTCCTTTATCTAGCCCAGGGGTTTTCAAACCTCTCCTCGAGGGACTTCCGTTCCACGTTCAGTTTAACTTATTCACAGCTACACCACACACCTGATTCAACTAAATCATCAAGCCCTTGACTAGGGAGAAATCAGGTGAAGCTATAGAAGTAAGTTCAGGGCTATAACAACATTGTGAGACATCTGGGCGTCCCCAAGGACAGGTTTTGAAACAGCTGGCCTAGCCGACGGACCTGAGTATGCCACATTCAGCCAGCACGGACAGCTGTTGAAAGCAAAACCCTGCCGATCTGAACGTCAGAGCACATGACAGCTGGAAAGCAAACCCTACGATCTGACGTTCAGAGGGGCACATGACAGCTGTGAAAGCAAACCCTGCGATCTGACGTTCAGAGGCACATGAACATGCTGTGAAAGCAAACCCTGCCGATCTGTACGTTCAGAGGCACATGACCAGCTGTGAAAGGCCAAACCCTGCGATCTTGACGTTCAGAGGCCATGACAAGCTGTGGAAGCAAACCCTGGCGATCTGACTTTCAGAGGCACATGACAGCTGTGTAAAGCAAACCTCGTGCATCTGAAAATTCGAGATCGGCATCCAT
>NW_019944437.1:44394-47948 GCF_002910315.2 Salvelinus sp. IW2-2015 | reverse complement strand
GTTCTTACCTATACCCCTACGTACCACTACAGTCTTCAGGAATTACCAATATATAAGCATTTACGAGACAACTCATATTTCAATTATTAGACACCCATGATACCGCCAATTTAGGAAAGACCCAAATTCAGGCAATTTAGGGAGACCCAAACCCATATATCCAGCAATTTAGAACACCCATCATCATCAGCATCTTAGCGAGAACCCATTCATATCACGCATTTAGCCCACACCCATATATCACATTTAGAAACCTACCATACCAGCATATTAGACGGGAAACCCAATAGATAAATAAGCATATTAGAAAAACCCTGATATCAGCATCTTAGAAAGCACCCATATATCAGCATTAGGACAACCCCATGATATCACCATCTTAGGAGAGACCAGCAAGCAGCACTTAGGAAGACACCATATATCAGCATTACCTAGGGAAACCCACTGATATCAGCATTTAGAGGAGACCCAATATATAAGCATTTAGAGAACCCATTAGATATAAGCAATTACCAGAACCCATTATATCAGCATTTAGAGAACCCCATATATCAAGCATTTAGAAACCTGAATCCATTGAGGCAGAACCCATGATATCAGCATTAGGACACTCATGATATCCACATTTAGAACCCAGATATCACATTAGAAGACCCACATATACAGCATTTAGCGAAAGACCAAAAATCATCAGCATATAGGAGAACCATGATATCAGCATAATTAGCGGACACCCAATGATATCAGCAATTAGAAGACCCATGATATCAGCAATTCTATAGACACCCATATATAACCATTCAGAAACCTGTGAAATCACGCACTTTAGAGAGACCTACTATCAGCACTTTTAGAGAACGAGACACACCTAACATATACAGCATAGAAAGGACCATAATCGATATCAGCATTATAGAAAGACCCTACAATCAGCAATTTAAGAACCCAATATATCAGCAATTCATCTTGACAGCTGTGAAAGCAAACCCTGCGATCTGACGTTCAGATGCACATGACAGCTGTGAAAGCAAACCCTGCGATCTGACGTTCAGCAGCACGGACAGCTGTGAAAGCAAACCCTGCGATCTGACGTTCAGAGGCACATGACAGCTGTGAAAGCAAACCCTGCGATCTGACGTTCAGAGGCACACGACAGCGGCCGTGTCAGGTGACCCATAGAGATAGATAGAGGACTCCAGTGCCCAAAAGCCAGTTTTAGCATGGGGAGCGCCATTGAGGACTTTCACCAACTGGGTGGGACTTCCTATGGGTTAAGGAAGGATCACATAGGAGCATCCCTAGTGGCGCAGCGGTCTAAGACCCAGGTTCGATCCCAGGCTTGTGTCACAACCAGCTGTGACCGGTAGTCCCATAGGGCGGCGCACAATTGGCCCAGTGTCGTCTGGGTTAGGGGAGGGTTTGGTCTGGGGGGGGGCTTTACTTGGACCATCGCACTCTAGTGACTCCTTGTGGCGGGCCGGACGCCTGCAGGCTGACCTCGGTCGTCAGTTGAACAGTGTTTCCTCCGACACATTGGTGCAGCTGGCTTCCGGGTTAAGCGGGCGGGTGTTAAGAAGTGTGGTTTGGCGGGTCATGTTTTGGAGGATGCATGACTCAACCTTCGCCTCAGCCGATCCCGTTGGGGAGTTGCAGCGATGAGACAAGATTGTAATTGGATCGCAATTGGATATCACAAAATTTGGGAGAAAAAGGGAGTAAAAAAAAATATATATATAAAAATTAATTAAATTAATTAAATTAAACATAATTCCATCCAGGGCATCAGGAGGGGATCAGCCAATTAATTATTCATTATAAAACATTCCATAACTGCAGGTGGCAGTAAATCATCAACCTTGGCTTGATACCTGTTCAGACAACACCCTCTAGGGGGCAGTGTGCYCCCTTTCTGTTTGTTTACCAACTCAGAAYTAGTAGAAGAAGAAAATTGACAACCTCAAAATGGAGATAGCCTCACCGGCTCTGCCTATYKTCTCACAGACGCCATAATGGGACAGATAGACAATGATGCGCTGTCTATCTAAGTCTATGGCTGAAGCTAGCTCTCTTCCAGGGTGTTAGTTTGTGTTTCTCTCCTAACGTTAGTAGAACGCACACAGGGATGCTGTCYCTAGTGTGACYACCCTCCCACTCTGTCTGCCGTATTCTCTCTCTTTGCTCTTGTTTCCTTATTAGGATGCRGGTGGGCGGAGCCGGGAGGGTCGTCAGCGACATGGGAAACACCTGYGCCCGGGTGTGTCCCAGGATAAATAGAGCTCTTCCACATTCATTGYGAGACTCTCTCCATGCAGACACACTATTGTTTATTTGTATATAGGTTACCTTAGTTAATAAATATATTTTGTTATTCCTTATCTCCACGTTGTCTCCCTTTTTGTTACGGGCTTCGAGCCGGTTCNTAGGTTACCTTAGTTAATAAATATATTTTGTTATTCCTTATCTCCACGTTGTCTCCCTTTTTGTTACGGGCTTCGAGCCGGTTCGTGACACTAGTACATGTAGTCCTAGGCAACCGTATAATGTCACTTCTCATGACTGACCACAATGTTGCAGGTGTTTCAGCCTAGCTCAGTGCTTTCTGTGGTGGTGGGACAAGGCAGCAGAAAATACAGAGCGTAGGGGTTGGTAATGTTCTCTAGTTGCGCCGTGATTAGCTCAGTGTTCTGTCACTCATGGGGACACTARGTCACCCATCCAAGAAGACGTCAAATCACGTTATATCTACAGTAGCTTTGATTAGAATGAACATCTCAACATCACACTTTAAAAAATCTTAATCAAGTCGACAATCTATTGGCGAATCCTTTCCAATCCTTGTCATATGAAGAGAAATAATGAAGAGAAATTATAGATAAAACGTATCGGTGCTCATCGGCCATTGGACATAAACATTACACAACAAGTTGGAAATRGCAAATTCAACAATGAGTGGGTTGGAAGGAATCAGTGGCAAACTGCAAGCATTGCAAAGCAATCACTAGCCTGCTATTCAGTGGAATGGGTGTGTGGGCCAAGTCTGGGTTTAAGGGTCTCTTTTCCAAGCTTAAAGTGATAAACATTCAACATTGGCCATGCTGTCAATCCAGCATGACTTCTACTGTGCTCAAAACAACTGGAGACTGGAAAATCTCAGAATTCAGTGAGTTCAAGACAATTTGGAACTCAGAGAAGAAATGAGCTCCGACTGGGAAAATACATTCTGAATAATCATCCCACTCGGAATTCCAAGTCGGGAACTCGGGCCTCTTTCCAAAGCTCTGACCTGAAGATCAATGACGTCATCATGATTCAACCTTGTTTTTTTTCAGAGTTCCCAGTTGTCTCTGAAAGCACCGTAAATCCAGAGGATGACAGACTTTGATGACAAAGTTTGATGACAAAATTTGCCCAGAAGGACCGCCGCACCACCTTCCTGTTCAAGTGAGCACAGCACAACAAGGTAAGTCCAAAAATGTCTTGTATGCTGCCGCATTAATTATGTAATATGCCAGGGAGATATGTATACTGTAGCTAAGAAAGTAATACTAAGTGTA
>NW_019944437.1:29309-44369 GCF_002910315.2 Salvelinus sp. IW2-2015 | reverse complement strand
GGTCGTGCCCAGCTCTTCAATACGTGACTGTTCTTGGGTGTGTTTGGACCATGATAGTTTCGTTGGTGATGTGGGACACCAAGTAACTTGAAACTCTCGACCCGCTCCACACTACAGCCCCGTCGATGTTATAGGGGCCTGTTCAAATGCAATACACTGCAATATACTTGACATGGGATACATAGGAAACCTTTATACCTGCCCCCCCCCCTCCCCCCCCCAAAATGACACATGTTTGGTTATAGAGAGACCCTACTGAATATTTTCCAAACCACTTTAGCCAAGACAGGTAGCATATACCGTGTATTGCTTTGCAGTGAATTGAGTGGGTGCAGGAAGGACTCGCCAGTACTCTGTGTTAACCTGTTGCCCAGCACAATATACCTATTTAAGTTTCACAGGCTATATTGAGTAATTCCAATAACATAATTTTTGTATTTTTTTTTAAAAGTGTATTTCTTTAAAATAAAATAATATTGCCTACACAATAGCTTTCAACATAACAGTACGTTAAAAATTGTCATATTACAACCGTGTTGTGATAATTGCGTCGTTTGCTCTGTAACCTGTTAGTTCTATCCTTGACACTGTGATGTATAGGACTAAAAGGCAGAGACAATAAGAAGACCGTGGCAGAATAAATTCAACCACACCTTTGTTTCATTACGAAACCAGAGAGCAATCTCTGTTCAGTGAAGTCTACAAAATATAGTGCATGTAATGAAGCGTTACATGAACTACAGCAGTGGTCAGCAAGGTAATGTTTCTGACTACTAAAAAAACAATGATTTAGAACCAGGAGGAGTTACGCAAAGTCACAAAGAAAACAGGAGCTGCCTCCACTATTCCAGCACCGTGTCACTCTTCATCAAATCACCTCTGCTTAGTCTAATACCAAAAACGATTTAGTCCAATCAACGTAAACTAAATATGATGTGGCTGTCCATGGTACTGTATGTGTGTGTGTGTGTGTGTGTGTGTGTGTGTGTTGTGTGTGTGTTGTGTTGTGGTGTGGTGTGTGTGGCTGTTGTGGTGTGTGCTTGTGTGTGTGTGGTGTGTGGGTGTGTGTGTGTGTGTTGTGGTGGGTTGTAGTGTGTGTGTGTGTGTGTTGATGTAGAAATATATTGTTGACTGCAAACGTCCAAATGTCATCCTTCTGCCCTAGAATAGCCATGACACTACGATATCCTGTATACAGTACACCACTCGTCAAGTTTTGGGTTGTCGCTATCAGGCGGCTACAGTCTGGCTTAAAAATACAAGAATTTATGCTCGCAGGAGTAGCCGTAACTTCCTTCATGGGGCAACAATGCGCACGACCAGCTAGTTTAACATTAGCCTTCTACAACTGCTACATATTTGAAACCTCGCATGCCTTTCAGGGGCACACAGTATAGGAAATCAATTGTTTGTATCAGACATAACGTTATAATGTTTGGCCAGGTAGGCAAATTAAGTCAAACCTTACTAGTCCACGGTGCCCTGAAACTGTTAGGTGCCTACCATAAGAAGCGCTGTAAGACAGCAGATGTCCAGGACAGCAGTCCCACAGCACCTTGACGCAACTTGCTGAAAGCGGCGATGGCATATCAGTTTGGAGCCTTGCCTGGCAGCGGGCGAACAGGTTAATGTGTGCAAAAGCCCATCATCTGCTGCCTTTTAAAAAAAGACATAGCTGATGTGGCTGACTTGCTTTATTAAACAATGGTGTTTCTACTTGAACAATAATTGAGATTGTTAGCAAACTATTGGCATAAGGGAGTGACAGACGGATAGTAGGGCAATCCACAATTAATTGATTAAGAACATTGAATTGTGGACGAGCTTAGGAGCGGACTGTAAGTGAATGATAACTATTTTTGTTCAGGCAATTTTTGAATGTACAGCGTCAGATTCCAAGAAACAAGTGGGCCACGCTCTTACAGTGTCTCCCCTGTATCAGTTGGCACCAAGGTCAGAAGTGTAGGAATAAATAAAGGGGCAAGACAATGAAAGCTCTTTACATTATTCATGAATTACATGTCTCTAAAACAAGGGCTACATGTGAGCACCAAACAAATGTGCAGGGAAGAGTTTAGGAAAATTAATGGAAGGGAAAAATTTTACGTCAAATGATTAAGGGTAAGGCCACAAACTGGGCTACTAACAGCCTAACTAACAGCATCACTTAAGATTACTTCTGTAGACCAGTATAGCATCATTCTCCCGGCAATAGCTGACAATGAATGTTTATGGCATTTAGCGATGCAGAGGAATGTTGTATCGGTACATCACGACCTTCCGCTCTTATGCTAGTGCCATCACTTGTCAAGGCAGGGAAGGCGGTGCGGTCAGGGACCTTCGTGGGCAAGATTATTTGTATTCAAACTCATAGCTCCAAGGTCTCTTCATTTGGCCAGGGTATGGTCGGCTTGGGCTCAGAGACATACTGGGTTCGTTGAATCCATCGAATGACGTCAGTTGCAGGCGAATGCAGTTGCATAGGGACTAATCAAAGCTACTGTAGATTTAGAACGTGATTTGGACCGTCTTTCGTGGGTGATGCGCTTGGACGGGGAGGTTCGAGTGTACGCCCTTAGTGAGGAAAGAAAGGCCACCGGCCGAGCCCAATCACGACGCAAACTACGAGAGCATTAACCACCCCTAACGCTCCGTAATTTTCCATGCTGGCTGCCCCCAACCGACCACAGAAGAGCACGCGAGCTAGGCTGAAACATCCTGTCGAAACATATAGTGGGTCTAGTTCCCTCCATCGAGAAGTGACATTATATCGGTTGCCTAGGACCTACATCTATAAGTGTCGAGGAACCGGCTCGAAGCCCCGGTAACAAAAAGGGAGACACCACGTGGAAGATACAGGAAATAACAAGGAGATATATTTATTAACTAAGGTAACCTGTATATAAGTCAGCAACTAAAGCAGATAGTGTTGTCTGCATGGAGAGAGTCTCTCAATGAATGTTCGGACAATAGCAGCTGTATTCTATCCCTGGGACAAAACAACGAAACCTGGGCCAGGTGTTTTGTACCCAATGTTCGCGGTGTAAGCTTTTGGAGGCGCACTCTCGAGGCTCCAAGCCACAACGGGCGAGATGGCTCCCTACATACATAGCGACAGACTACATAGAGCAAAATGGAGACCACGCAGCACGCCGAAGATCCCGAGGTTTTCCCCTGACGGCAGACAGCAGTGGGAGGGTCGTCCCAGGGCGCGCGTAGTAGACAGAAATGGCCGCATTTCGGGCGCAAGCATGGCCCTGGTCGTTTGGGTACTACCACCTCAGAGACAGCGTTACGCTGAGGAGAAAACACAACACTACAAAGGAAGTAGTGTTATGGTTCTATGTCTTCAGAGGTATACGCACGTAAGATAGACCAGTACAGCGGGCCATCACATTGAGAGCCTCGACTTGATGCCTCATTGTTTTTTATAGGTCCTTGTCCTTGTGCAAAGCCATTATAGCGGACAGAAAGGCCTCGTTGTGAGGCTAATCCCCTGCGGCAGTCTTCTCGCACGGGGTTGTCCAGACTCTTGCCCTTCCTCTCCTTCTAGCTACTCCCATCAAGGGTTGTTGTCGATGTCCACCTGCCGTAAAGCAACCCCACCAACAAGAGCAGGAGCCACAACGAGACTGGAGATCGGCATCGCACGACGCACTGCCGGAAGAAAGGGGGATTCCTAGAGGGGTGTTTGTCTGAACAGGTATCAAGGCCAAGGTTCGACATGAAATTATAGCGTGCAACACCTGCAAGTTATGGAAAGTTTTAAATAAGCATAATTAATTGGCTGATCCCTCCGAATGGCCCTGGATGGAATTGATTATTTAATTATATTTTATTAAATTTTTAATAGTATATATTTTTTTTTAACTCCGCTTTGTTTCTCCCAAATTATATGTGATATCCAATGCGATCCAATTACAAATCTTGTCTCCATCGCTGCAACTTCCCCAAACGGGATCGGCCTTGAGGGCGAAGGTTTGAGTCATGCATCCTCCAAGAGATCTAGGAGCCCCCAAACCACACTTCTTAACACCCGCCCGCTTAACCCGGAAGCCAGCTGCACCAATTGTGTCGGACGGAAACACCTGTTCAAACTGACGACCGATTGGTTCAGCCTGCAGGCGTCCGGCCCGCCACAAAGGAGTCACTAGAGTGCGATGGTCCAAGTAAAGCCCCCCCCCAGACCAAGGAGCCCCTGCCCCTATACCCAGACGACAACTGGGCCAATTGGTGCGCCTGCCATGGACTAACCGTCACAGCTGGTTGGGTGACACAAGCCTGGGGATCGAACCTGGGTCTTAGACCCGCTGCGCCAAGAGGGATGCTCCTATGTGATTCCTTCCTTTAACCCATAGAGATCCCACCCAGTTGGTGATAAGTCCTCATAGGCGCTCCCCATGCCTAAAACTGGGCTTTTGGGCCACCATGGAGTCTCCTATCTATATCCTCTATGGGTCACACTGAACACGGCCCAGCTGTCGTGGTTGCCCCTGAAACGGCAAGATCGCAGGGTTGCTTCACAGCTGTCATGGTGCCTCTGAACGTCAAGATCGCAGGGTTTGCTTTCAACAGCTGTCCGTGCTGCTGAACGTCAGAAAATCGCAGGGTTTGCTTCCACAAGCTGTCATGGTGCATCTGAAACGTCAGATCGCAGGGTTTGCTTTCACAGCTGTAAATGGTTGCATCTGAACGTCGAGATCGCAGGGTTTTTGCTTTCACAGCTGTCATCGTGGCCTCTGAGACGTCAGATCGCAGGGTTTGCTTTCAACAGCTGTCATGTGCCTCTGAACGTCACGATCGCCAGGGTTTGCTTTCACTAGCGTCATGTGCTCTGAAACGTCAGATCGCAGGGTTTTGCCTTTCACGCTGTCAAAGTGTGCCTCTGAACGTCAGATCGCAGGGTTTGCCTTTCACAGCTGTCATGTCGGCCTCTGAACGTAAGATCGTAGGGTTTGCTTTTCACACATGTCATGTGCCTCTGGAACGTCAAAGATCGCAGGGTTTGCTTTCCACCAGCTGTCCGTGCTGCTGAATGTGCAATCTCAGGCCCGTAAGGCTAGGCCCAGTGTTTTTCATAACCTGTCTTGGGACGCCCAGGATGTCTCACAATGTTGTTATAGCCCTAGAGAACTACTTTAAAATCGCTCAACCACTGATTCCTCCTAGTCAAGGGGCTTGATGATTAGTTGAATCAGGTGTTGTGTTAGCTGTGGAATAGTTAACGGTGGAAGGAGTCCCCTCGAGGAAGAGGTTTGAAAAACCCACTGGGCTAGATAAAGGAAACTCTCCCTAAGAAATGGTTAGAGAGTGCTGCTGTTAGAAGTATAAGTCCTTCCTATCATATACAACAGACCCTTTTGCACATTAGAGTGAGAAGAAATGAACAGCCAGACATCATATGAGCAATCTCTCTGCGGCCAAAGTGTCCTGCCCCATTGACACCATAAGCCACTGTCACAAACTCAGATTCCAACATTTAGCTTCTAAAGTATTTAAAATTTGGGGTTGAAGTTTTGTCAACTACACATGACCCAAACGTGAAATCAACAAACAAAATGTCACCATGTTCATTGAATTTGGTTGAAGATTATGTTGATTCAACGTCCTCTGACATCATTTTTGTTTTTGTTTATGAAATGACGTGGAAACAATGTTGATTTTAACCAGTTTTTGACCCAGTGGGTAGGGTCCCCTCCTAAAATGCTTATATCAGGGTTAAATTCATGAAAACTGTAGGTGGTAAGACGTAGGGGTATAAGGTAAAACAAGCTGTTATAGCAGCGATGGGCAGATTCCAGCACCACTTGGCGTGGACAGCGACAATAATCTGAATATCCCAGTCAGCACCAAACAGCACAGTGGACAGCAGCAGAATCTGAATCCCAAACTTCAGCACCCACAGCACAGTGGACAAGCGACCATCCTGGACCCTATTTTGCTTTCCCGTTTCATACACTATCTGTGAAAAGGACGTACAGTGGGGAGAAACAAGTATGATTTACACTGAACAATTATTGCAGGTTTTGCCTACTTACAAAGCAATGTTAGAGGTCTGTAATTTTTTATCATAGGTACACTTTCAACTGTGGAAGAGAAGGATCTAAAACAAATCCAGAAAATCACATGTGTAGATTGTTTAAGTAATTAATTTGCATTGTGATAATTATTATATATATTTTTTTTTTCTCTTTAGTATTATTTTAATTTAATTACTTTTTTTTTTTTGTTTCTTTTATATATTTATTTTATTTATATAATTTTTTTTATTTTATTATTTTAGTAGGGGGGGTACCCACCGTGCACAAGACGGGGAGTCAATGGCCCACTTCCCCAAGAAGCATAACGTAGAGCAAAGTCGAATGGAAGCCTGTTGTTGTGTGGGCCCGGACCTGTGTTGGGGACCTTTTTGTCATTGTCCCTGTCCACTGTGGAGGGTGTGCCCTGCTCCGCCCCTGGTGGACACTGGGATCCACAAGTAACCTGGTGAGGCCAAGATATTGTGCCAGGTTGGAACTCCAGTGTGAAGCCCTACAACCTTTGCAGCTCGCTACAGTCAACGGTTGAGCTGGCACCCATGAAAAGGGAAGGGGAAATAATGACTCTGACAGTAGGGGGCAGGACTGTGCGTCACCCTGTGTGGGTGGGCGCTGTGGCAGGACCCTTGTATTCCGGGTGGACTTTTGTAGGAGCACAGGCTGCCAGTTAGACCTAAATAGGGGCACACTGATCGTTCCAGGGAGGGCCGGAAGTCACCAGGCCACCCCCTAATGTCACATTCACTCAAAACCCAAACAAACCCCTTTACCCAAACAGTTAAAGGCAGCAGAGACTCGTGGCTGCCTGCCCCCACAGCTGTGTGTGACTTTCCCCAGCCCCCCTGCATCTACTTGCGGTGTGCTTAACATCCCCCAGCTACTCCATACACAGCCTCTGTGAGCCCAGGCCCGCGCCCCCCCAGCCCAGCTACCCCAGATGGGAGAGGAGAGGACCACTGTTGCGGAGGGAATATGGGGAGGAAAGACTGGTGTTGGTCTTGACCCCGAAGCAAGCAGGAAACGTTGTGGGCAGTTGCTGTTTGATTCAGAGACCAGCTTTTGCGCTGAGTGAGGAATAGGGTGGGTCAGACTCATCTGGTGGCAGCATGAAGATTCGACACAGGTGATGCCTCGACCCATCAAGATGCGTCCCCGCAGTATCCCGCTGGCACGCCAGGAGGCGGGCAGCCAAGGCCTGTGTTTGGAGATGCAGCGGGCCAGACTTCATGTGAGCCTGCAGACAGCCCCTGGGCGGCGCCCCAGTGCGTTCATGGTTCTCGAAGAAGGGGGGCAAAGCTGAGGTTTTTCTGGTGCGGACCTACAGGCGGCTGAATGAGGTACCAGGAAGGACTCATACCCCATACCACGTTCGATGAGTCCCGCTGGACCTGGTTTAGGGGGTCCTCCTGGTTCTCCTCACTAGAACCTCCGCAGTGGTTACTTGGCAGGTGCCCCTCCTCCCCAGAGGCCAGAGGCAAAACTGCATTCTCCACTTAACAAGAGGACACTGGCAGTTCAAGGTCCTGTGCTTTGCCGGCGTGCAAGAGGGGTGCATGACAATAAGTATTTTGATAACATCAGAAAAAGCAGAACGTGAATATTTGGTAACATAGAAAAAAAAAAAAAAACCCCCCCCCCCTTTTTGGTTTTTGCAATTACAGAGATCATACGTTTTCCTGTAGTTCTTGACCAGGTTTGCCCACCACACTGCAGCAAGGGAAATTTTGGCCCACTCCCTCATACAGACCTTTCCTCCAGATCCTTCAGGTTTCGGGGCTTGTCCGCTGGCAATATATGGACTTTCGGCTCCTCCAAGTATTTTCTAATTGGGTTCAGGTCTGGGAGACATGGCCAGGCCACTCCAAGGAACTTGAGGAAATGCTTTCTTAACGGAGCCAACTCCTTAGTGTTGCCCTGGCCTGTGTGTTTTCGGGTCGTTGTCAATGCCCTGGAAGACCCCAGCCACGACCCATCTTCAATGCCTCTTACTGAGGGAAGGAGGTTGTTGGTCAGATCTCGCGTACATGGCCCCATCCATCCTCCCCTCAATCGGTGAGTCGTCCCTGTCCCCTTTTGCAGAAGAAGCATCCCAAAAGAATGATGTTTGCACCTTCCGATGCTTTCACGGTTTGGGATGGTGTTGCTTTGGGGGTTGTACTCATTCCCTTGCTAAAATTCCTTGCCCAAAACGGCCGAGTGGAAGTTTAGAGCAAAGCTCTATTTTTGTAGTCTCATCAGACCACGATGAGCCGTTTCTCCCAATTTCCTCGCTCTGGATCATCCGAAGAATGGTCGATTGGCAAAACGTTCAGAACGGGGCCTGGACATAGGCGCTGCTTTGAGCAGCGGGGAACCTTGGGGCGTGCGCTGCAGGATTTTAATCCATGAACGGCGTAGTGTGTGGTTACTACAATGGGTTTGCTTTGAGAACTTAGGTCCCGCCTCTCTTTCGAGGGATCCCATTGACGATAGGTCCCTGCCCACTTGTTGTAATATTGGGTCTTTCTGGGCTGATCACCTAAACTAACTTAAATTAGGGAATAACATCTGGAAGGGCATAGATCAAGTTCGAATGGAATTGCGACGGTCCCAAGTCACCCACGAGGTGGAGTATCTTGCATGGACTCCGGTGCTAGAGCCGGAGCTGACCATGCGGGTAGGATTTGCCCGTTATCTTGCACTGTCTCGTGGGCACCTAACATTTTGTGGATCTCATAGTAGGAATGTGAATGCTGCAGACGCGAATCCAGCTCCAGAACTTGTTGCCAAAACGGCAGTACACTCTGCGATCACAAATGACCTGTGCAATAAGGATGCGTGGCGTAATCCACAGTCTCCTTCGATAGCACCGCATAAACTCCAAGACCTTTGAGTGGACATAGAGTCCTCACAAATATCTACATCCAATGATCGTTAATCCTTACACACGCCGTCTCTATAGTGTGCTTGGCATTTTGTATGGAGAGTACGCGTTGGACGTATCTGGTCGTTGCAAGTGTGCAGAGTGTCGCCCGACTGTGGGACCCAAGTCAGAGTGTTCCAGCGCTTTATATTAACAAATGGTCCATAAGTGAGTTCGAAACAGGTGCAGCCGTGGGTTCCCTAAATGTAAAGCATGGTATTGAGGCCTAAGAGTGGAGAACTAGGGAGGGCCTTTCTTACAGAATAGGAAACTAAAGTGTCCAGTCTGAGTGAGAGCCAGGAAATTCTTACTGGGGTTTGGGTAGGCTGAGTCTCATACAAGGGTTGAGCCCTTGAATGAATGTCATGCAACTACATATGAACTAAAATTAATTGAAGCTTTTATTATATAATGCTCCAATTTAAAACAATGTGATTTTCTGGATTTTTGTTTTAGACTTCACGTTCTCGGCCTCCAGCATTTTTGTGTGGGAAGTGTAAGAGCCTATTGAATAAAGAATAGACAGGACCTGCTTAACAATGGACTCTTGTAACGAGATTAGGCCAAAAGCATAAATCCCGGACAAACTGTGATTGCAAATACAGCCATTGGAGGTTGATATACTCTCCCAACTTGTATATATCTTAATTTGGGAACGATGCTTTTACATTGTCGAAAAGTAATGGGACTAGGAACCAAGATTCGACTCACTTCATCTGAGAGCGTAATTTGACATAGGGGAGAATTCGCGACAGTGCATATGAATGGGCACCTAATGGGTGTTAGTGCTGACAGGGCACACCACATTATCAATGTCAGGACTACAGTGAGATATTACCCTAATCTCACTCTGGTACACTGCAATAAAGCTCATTGTTCCAGAGTAGTTGTTCCGTAAGTGGACGCTCAGTAGAGTCTACGTTAAGCTCCACACAGCATAGCCAGCGTACGTGACATACGTCACCATAGCGCTACGAGAGATCGTTCGCGTAGTTCGGAATGAAGCTCAGTAGTCCATAGTCAAGTAGATCGGTAGTCAAGTAGTACAATCGTTCAAGTTTATGTCAGTTGGAAAGGTTGCAGATCGCCTAGGCTGATTGTCTCTACATGTCGTGTCTCAGTTCGGGCCCAAATAGTTCAATATTCGGCACCGAGGGCTCAGTCGCAATAGTCAGTTCAATCTATCAATAGTCCTGACGCTTGAGTCCCATCCAGTCCAAGTACGTGGCAGTACACCGTTCCGGGTGAGATAGGCCGCAGATCGGCTGGAAGAATGCAAGGGTTACGCTGCGGTGTGGAGGTAAGTTGATTGAGGCCAAGTAGTCCCTCTTGCCCTCAGTAAATTGAGGTTGAGTTCAGTGCAGTCAAACATTGTGTGTCAAAGTAGGTGAAAAACTCAGTACCCCAGGGTAGATATCCGAATCACGATATGACCAGTTAATTCCTCAGTTAGTCGCGAACAAATTCACGTCAGGTCCACATCAGTTAGTCCGGTAGTCCAGATAAGTTTATACAACAGGGTCCAGTAGTCAGTTAGTTATAACAGGTCAGTATCAACAGACCATGAGTCAATAGTCAGTATAGTTACCTTAGTCTATAAATTTGGGTGATAGTCCAGATATGTCAAAATGTGGTCCACAATAAAATATCATAGTAACAAACACGCTCCATTAACGTTCCAACTAGTCAGACAATTGAGTTGATCATTTTGCTGAAGTATCTCTTTTGTATGTAGTTAGCACTTACGCGATCAAGCCAGTACGATAGCATGGGTTATAGAATGCTGTGAGTACGCCATATGCAAGTAGGTAAAAACTCAATAGTAAGTCAGTAGTCAGTAGTCACAGTACACACTAAGTCTAGACACTAGTCACTTCAGTGATGTAAGTCAAGTAGTATGTAAGTCCTAGTTCCGTAAGTCAGTAGTCAACAGTCAAGTAGTCGGTAGTTCAGTAGACAGTAGTAGTCAATAGTTGTCCAGTAGTTCAGTAAGTAGTTCAATAAGTAGTCCAGTAGTCAGTAGTCAACAGTCAATAGTAGTAGTAAGTCAATAGTAGTCAGTAGTCACGTAGTCAGTAGTCGACAGTCAGTAGTCAGTAGTCGGTAGTAGTCAATAGTAGTCAGTAGACAGAATACAGTAGGAAGTCCAATAGTGAGTCGGTAGTCCAGTACATAGTAGTCAGTAATAGTCAGTAGTCAGTAGTCAGTAGTGTGTCAGTAGTCAAGAAGTAGTCAGTAGTTAATAGTCAGTAGAGTCCAATAGTCAGTAGTCAATAGTTCGTAGTTTCGTAGTCAAATAGTCGGTAGTATAGTCAGTAGACAGTAGTCAGTAAGTAGTCAATAGTAAAGTCCATGTCAGTAGTAGTCCATAGTGGTCAGTAGTCAGTAGTATCAGTAGTCCCAGAAAGTAGTCAAGTAGTTAGTTCAGTATGGTCCAAGTAGTCAGTAAAATGTCATAGTTCGGTAGTTCGTAGTCCATAGTCCGGTAACAGTAGTCAGATAGACAGTAGTATCAGTAGTAAGTCAATAGTAATGTCCATAGTCAGTAAGTATCAATCGTGGTCATAGTCAAGTAGTAGTCAGTAATGTCAGAAGTGTCAATAGTAGTCAGTAGTGGTCAGTAGTAGGTAGTAGTCGAGTAGTCAGAGACGTAGTCCAATAAAGTAGTCAGTAGTTAATGTAAGTTAAGTCATGTACGTCAGTGACAGTTATAGACAGTATCAGTAGTCAGAGACAGTGGACAGTAGTCAGTAATCAGTAGACAGTAACAGTTAGTTAGTAGTCAGTAGTCAGTATTCCTGTAGACAGTCTTCAACTATAAAGTTAGGTAGTCGTCTTAGTGGGAAAAAGATCAAGGTGACCTATGTTAGTTGCTTCATACGAAGAGGGCAAAAGGGTGTTTTAGTTGTTTTTGTTTTTATATTTCCATACGGTCGCCGAATAAGGTGTTTCCACGTTCGTCGCGTCTCAGGTGGTACGCTGCGCCTGGTGTTCCAACTGTAGAATTTTAACCCTATATTCCGGAGCTGAACGCCATACATATAACAGCACAAACCCTGTGTGTAATTTTCAAGAGCTTATTCATTCAAGCCCCTGCTTGGCATTTCGGCCGAACTTGGGCAGAGTTCTACTAGGAGTTAAGGTGTCATCACCGGTAAGAAATGATGCAGCATTTTGTGGTATTTCCTGCAGCAGACCAACTTCTTGGCAGGCGCGAGCTCACGTCCTCCACAGCGTTTAAAAGTCATCCTGGGCGGGCTGCCGGACCGGGCCCCTGAGATGCACTTCAGTGCTGGCAGGACGCAGTTCCACCACATGTCGCGCGCGCGGCACAACTAACAGGGTCACCATCACACCTTCTCAGATTTCAAACCCAGTCGACCGTTTTGGCCCCCTGCAACACGGATACATTTATAAGGCTGTAAAGATGGAAGGGAGAAGGGATCAGGGCAGACGAGATTATATGGGAGGCCGAAATAATCGCATCTACCTTTTGCATCGAATGCACGCAGGCTTTTTATTAGGAGAACGTGCTGCAAACCACAATGGAAGAGCTTCTCCAGGGGAGAAAATGCGCCAATGCGCGCATCTAATCCAGAGCATAACAGATCTATGACCCTCACAGGTGGTCGAAGCGTAGGACGTGCGTGTGCCCACTGTTTACACTCCTGCTTGTTTCTTATCTATGCTGTGCTGTATTCACTATTACCACAAATGCAGGGCCTGCTGCTCATCTACCAAAATGCAGTGTGTCTGCAGGTTCTGGACTGAAACGACCAAAGCCAGACGTCTTTTGATATCTCCAGCATGCAAGCACGCCATAGATGAGTGACCACCCCTGCCCCGGATCTGCGTCGAGCGGGCTACGGTCGGTAGCTTTTACCTTCGCCTGGCTGCCTCCAAGAATCGACACCTGGAGATAAACACGACGGGATCGTTGTACGCGGTGGGCGCGAGTGAGGCAGGGGCCTTGTGGGGAGGGGACAGGAGCCAAAATGTCATTTGGGAACATTTAGAATGAGAAGAACCTACAGTTAGACAACAGGTGCTGACCACTGTTCAGAAGTTATGGTCTTCCATTTAGCTGGCCAACCTGTACAAAACCTTTTCCCCCTCAGGAGACTGAAAAGATTTGGCATGGGTCCCCAGATCCTCAAAAGGTTCTACAGCTGCACCATCGAGAGCATCCTGACCGGTTGCATCACCACCTGGTATGGCAACTGCTCCGCATCTGACCGTAAGGCGCTACAGAAGGTAGTGTGAACAGCCCAGTACATCACTGGGGCCAAGCTTCCTGCCATCCAGGACCTATATAATAGGCGGTGTCAGAGGAAAGCCCATAAAATTGTCAGAGACTCCAGTCACCCAAGTCATAGACTGTTTTCTCTGCTACCGCTCGGAAAGTGGCACCGGTGCGCCAAGTCTAGGACCAAAAGGCTCCTCAACAGCTTCTACATTCCTAAAAATCGCCACCGAACAATTTACATTTGACCCCGCCCCCCCCCACCTACAATACATGTACAGATTACCTCAACTAACCTGCACCCCTGCACACTGACTCGGTACTGGTGCCCCTTGTCCTTATTGTTATTCCTATTGTGTTACTTTTTATTATTACTTTTTATTTGAGCCTACCTGGTAAATATTTTCTTCTTCTTGAACTGCACTGTTGGTTAAGGTCTTGTAAGTAAGCATTTCACGGTAAAGTCTACACTTGTTGTATTCGGCGCATGTGGCAAATAAAGTTTGATTTGATTTGGGGCTCGGGGGGGGGAGGGCAGGAAGTCTTGCTGGATATGTACGACACACTCCCCCAGAACTACGCATAACTGGTTAGTAGAACTGGTTAGTAGAGACCCTACTGAGTATTTACCAACCCACTTTTGCTGAAACAGGTAGAAAAGGTTTCTCTCTACAGCCTAATATGTTCAACATACCACTGTCAACATAGTATTTTTTCCTTATTGGTCTATTATTATTTGTTTAACCATATTTTTGTATTTGTTTTCTTAAATTACTTATTGCCTTTTCTTGTTGGCACAATAAAGAGACGAGAGAGTAGTTGACACGGATGCGTGTAAAATTCGCGTAGCTAAATCGCTTGCTGCGCTATAATTTTACACAAGAGGGCGACAGAAAATATTCTAATTTGTTGGGATATTTGACTTCCAAACAGACATTTTTTGACAAAAGATTACGAGTGCAAATAGGTTACATCCTGTCTTGCCAGCCCCAATACTCATGCATTGCTGCAAGCTAACTGGCTACTCGTAGCTTCGACTTGAGGGATTGTTCCTTAACGTGCGCGAAAAACTAATCGCTTCCTTCTTTTGAAGAGGATAACGAGGACGGGCGCTGCATAGCTTGTTCTGGATTTCGTTTTCCTGGTGTCTGGTTTTTATTTTACCAACGGAGTTTATCTGAATCAGGCTATTCCATCTACTAGTATCTTGATATTAGGACGACGACAGCGACGGGTGTCGGAAAGGTGTTAGAGGCAGCACAGAGGAAGAGAGTGAGGATGCTGACCGGTAAATCGGTGAAAGACATTGACAGATATCAAGCTGTCCTTACCTCGCTACTATCACTCGAGGAGAACAAATTCTGCGCGGATTGTGAATCCAAAGGTAAGTCAAATAGTAACATTGACTATAGGCTGTTACAGCCAGCCATATGTCATAACTAAGTGTTATACTAAGTGTTATGGCCAGAGACTATAGGCTGTTACAGCCAGCCATATGTCATAACTAAGTGTTATGGGCAGAGACTATAGATTACAGCCAGTCATATGTCAATCCAAAACGCTGGGTACGGGGGTGGACACGACTGACCGGGAACCTATGAGTCAAACTCCGTTCTGTCGGTTTCCAAGAACCTTTCCGGGTCTTACCCAGTGAACACGATCGACTGCATAATAGGATGTGTGTACTTTGAAGGTTGTTATATGACTGTCGTTGTACAGACAGCTAAACACAAAGACGCCTGCATTGACTTGAATGGTGTCGTCTGTCTCTCTCTCGTCTCGTCTCTCTCGCGCCCGCTCTCTCGCTCTGCCTCTCTCTCTCTCTTCTCCTCTCTCTCTCTCTCTCTCTCTCCTCCTCTCTCTCTCTCTCTCTCCTC
>NW_019944437.1:24892-26766 GCF_002910315.2 Salvelinus sp. IW2-2015 | reverse complement strand
GTCGTCCGCAAACTTCATGATGGCGTTGGAGTCGTGCCAGGACACGGTGAACAAGGGTCACAGGAGGGGACTAAGCACACACCCCGTGTGGACGGGGGTTGTCCCGTCAGGACGTCCAGGACCAGTTGCAGAGGGAGGTGTTCAGTCCCAGTGTCCTTAGCTTGATGACGAGCTTGGAGGGGGACAGTATTGTTGAACGCTGAGCTTTAGTCAATGAACAGCATTCTCACATTCTCACAGGTATTCCTCTTGTCTAGGTGGGTGAGGGCAGTGTGGAGAGCAGTTACATTTGCGTCGTCTATGAACCTGTTGAGGTGGTATGCAAATTAGAGTGGGTCTAGGGTGTCTGGGATGATGGAGTTAACGTGTGCCATAACCAGCCTCTCAAAGCACTTCCTGATTACAGATGTGAGAGCTACAGGGTGGTAGTTATCACTTCCTGATTACAGATGTGAGTGCTACAGGGTGGTAGTTATCACTTCCTGATTACAGATGTGAGTGCTACAGGGTGGTAGTTATCACTTCCTGATTACAGATGTGAGAGCTACAGGGTGGTAGTTATCACTTCCTGATTACAGATGTGAGTGCTACAGGGTGGTAGTTATTGTGGCATGAAGCCTTAGAGTTCTTGGGGACAGGAATAATGYTGGACATCTTAAAACATGCAGGGATTACAGACTGGGACAAAGAGAGGTTGAAAATGACAGCCTGCCAGCTGTTCTGCTCTGAATAGGCAATCTGGAACACCCTCTGGCCCGGCGGCCTCGCTAGTGTTACGCTGATTAAAGATCTTCCTCACGTCGGCCTCTGAGAGGGAAATCACCCAGTCCTCTGGGTCAGTGGGGGCCTTCACACACAGCACAGGGTAGTTATTTTCAAAGCTAGCATTAAAATAACAAATTTAGTTTGGTCTGGTAAAGAGGCATCATTGGGCAGATCACAGCTGGGTCTTCCTTTGTAATCCGTAATGGACTYTAGCCCCTGCCACATGCAGCATGCTTCGGAAGCCTGTGTAATAGGATTCCACTTTGTTCCTATACTGTCCTTTTGCTCGTTTGATGACTCTGCATAGCGGGACTTGTTGTACTTCTTGTCACAGCCTCAGGGTTGTCTGAATGCCCTGTGTGTGGTAGCCCTATCCTGTATCCTATCCTATCCTGTATCCTATCCTATCCTGTATCCTATCCTGTATCCTATCCTATCCTGTATCCTATCCTGTATCCTATCCTGTATCCTATCCTGTATCCTATCCTATCCTGTAGTTTAGCTCCAACCTCAGTGGTCGGTCCTTTTGATTTGGGAAGCAGCAAACCTTCACTGTGGTGACAACGTCGCCGATGTACAGTACCAATCAAAACGTTTGGACACACCTACTCATTCCAGGGTTTTTCTTTATTTTTACTATTTTCTKCATTGTAGAATAATAGTGAAGACATCAACACTATGAAATAACACATATGGAATCATGTAGTAACCAAAAAAGTGTTAAACAAATCAAAATATATTTTATATTTGAGATTCTTCAAAGTATCGACCCTTTGCCTTGATGACAGCTTTGCACACTCTTGGTATTCTCTCAACCAGCTTCATGAGGTAGTCACCTGGAATGCATTTCAATTAACAAGTGTGCCTTGTTAAAAGTTAATTTGTGGAATTTCTTTCCATAATGCGTGTGAGCCAATCAGTTGTGTTGTGACAAGGTAGGGGTGGTAAACAGAAGATAGCCCTATTTGGTAAAAAAKCAAGTCCATATTATGMCAAGAACAGCTCAAATAAGCAAAGAGAAACGTCCATCATTACTTTAAGACATGAAGGTCAGTCAATCTGGAAAATTTCAAGAACTTTTAAAGTTTCTTCAAGTGCAGTCAAAAAAA
>NW_019944437.1:22978-24432 GCF_002910315.2 Salvelinus sp. IW2-2015 | reverse complement strand
TTCCCACCGTGACGCATGGAGGAGGTGGTGTGATGGTGTGGGGGTGCTTTGCTGGTGACACTGTCTGTGATTTATTTAGAATTCAAGTCACATTTTTAACCAGTGTGGCTGACACAGCATTTTGCAGCAATATGCCATCCCATCTGTTTTGCGCTTAGTGGGACTATCATTTGTAATTCAACAGGACAAMGACCCCAAACAAACCTCCAGGCTGTGTAAGGGCTATTTGACCAAGAAGGAGAGTGGTGGAGTGCTGCATCAGATGACCTGGCATCCACAATAACCCGACCTCAACGCAATTGAGATGGTTTGGGATGACTTGGACCGCAGAGTGAAGGAAAAGCAGCCAACAAGTGCTCAGCATATGTGGGACCTCCTTCAAGACTGTTGGAAAAGCATTCCAGGTAAAGCTGGTTGAGAGAATGCGAAGCGTGTGTAAAGCTGTCATCAAGGCAAATTGGTGGTGTTAAGTTCGTTAAGTGCCAGCTTGTTATTTTTCTTGTGGAATGTATACAACAGTCAAAATAACAGCCAAAAATGTCACGTTCGTTGAAATGAGCGGACCAAMGCGCAGCGTGCATAGCGTTCCATATGTTTATTAAAATGAAAATCACCAACAAAAACAATAAACAGCAAACGAGACGTAARGACTGGAGTGCTCACAGCCACGACACAAAAACAAGATCCCACAAACTAAGGTGGAAAAAAGGCTGTCTAAGTATGATCCCCAGTCAGAGACAACGATAGACAGCTGCCTCTGATTGGGAACCATACCCGGCCAACAAAGAAATAGAAAAACTAGAATGCCCACCCAAATCACACCCCGACCTAACCAAATAGAGAAATAAAAAGGCTCTCGAAGGTCAGGGCGTGACAAAAAACTTATTTTGGAGGTAGAAGGGTCCAATATGGGTGAATAATGGGTCGAGACTTACACTTCTCTCGAAGTCAACACATCATTTGCTGTTGATATAGAGGCAAACCCCCTCTCAATTTCCATGAGTCCACTGTCCTGTCCGCTCAGTGAATGAGAGTCCATCGAGTTGGATAGCCATGGGGGAATCTTGTCCGAAAGTCATGTTTTAGAAAAGCAGAGTTTTAATGCAGTTACGAGAGTCCCGTTTGGGAGCAAATCGGCAATCGGAGGTCATCCATTTTATTATCAAGTGGTTGTACATTGGCCAATCGAATGGAGGGAAAAGGTGACCGGTTCTCCCTTCGCCTTCCTCTCGCCAGGATCCCCCCTCTGTTGTCTCTGTAACGTCGACGTTCCGTCTTGGGTTGTAAAATCAGCATGTAACATCAACAGAATGGGGAATCAGTTAAGGGGATACTTTCTGAAGACACTCACTAGTTATCATATCAAACTTCTACTGTTACGTTATTGTTACATTCAATGAGGAGACAGCACTATTAACAAACAGATAGAGGAAGCAAAGCAATGAGAAGACAAC
>NW_019944437.1:14466-16238 GCF_002910315.2 Salvelinus sp. IW2-2015 | reverse complement strand
CACACACACACACACACACACACACACACACACACACACACACACATTACTCTCAACAACATGGCCTGAATATAGCAGGCACTATCGACAAAGATCAGTGGGAAGAAGTTGTGATGGACTACTTTCTGCACACGGTCAGTGATGGACTACTTTCTGCACACGGTCAGTGTGAACCGGAGTGTCTTGACACAACGGACCAAACAAGCTGTAGCTAGCTACAAACCAAACGGAAAAGACACCGCCGGGCGTACTTATTTGAAGTGATTCCAGTCTGCCGTGAAGCTTTCATCCATCCATTTAAACGGGTAAGAGTCTAGCTACATTATCAGATATTATACGTTTCAAATTTTGTCCGAAAGTTATTTTCATTGCGAGTTAAAGTTTACTGTTAGCTAGCTAACGTTTGTTAGCTCGCTGATTCACTAGATAACGTTACGTGAAATGATCTGTGTGGTAATATTATTTGTATCTCAGAAAGCCATTTACATTGCTAGTTATAGTGTAATGTTAGCTAGCTAGCTAACATTGAACCTATACTGAACAAAACATATAAATGCAACATACAACAATGTGAACGATTTTACTGAGTTACAGTTCATATAACGAAATCAGTCAATTGACATAAATTCGTTAGTCCCATATCTTTGTATTTCACATGACTGGGCAGGTGCACAGCCACCCACTGGGGAGCCAGGCCAACCTAATCAGAACACGTTTTTCCCCACAAAAAAGGCTTTATTACAGACAGAAATACTCCTCASTTTCATCAGCTGTCTGGGCCGCTGGTCTCAGACGGTCCTGCAGGTGAAGAAGCCAGACGTGGAGGTCCTGGGCTGGCCTGGTTACACGTGATCTGCGGTTGTGAGGCCTGTTGGATGTACTGACACATTCTCTAAAACAACGTTGGAGACGACTATGGTAGAGAAATTTACCTTACTCACTCTGTTTAGCACATGGCCTCACATGTGAATCCACTACTTTACTCACTCTGTCTAGCACATGGCCTCATATGTGAATCGACTACTTTACTCACTCTGTCTAGCACATGGCCTCATATGTGAATCCACTACTTTACTCACTCTGTCTAGGCACAATGGCCTCATATGTGAAAATAGCCAACGTTATTATTTACTCACTTCTGTCTAGCACATGGCCCTTCACTAGTGGAAAAATCCAACTACCTTAACTCACTCTGTTAGCACATGGCCTCAATATGTGAATCCACTACTTTACCACTCTGTTGCACATGTCAATGTGAATCCACACCTTACTCACTCTGTTTAGTCCCACTACTTTACTCACTATATTTAGTATGGCCTCACACGTGAATCCACTACTTACTTGACACATCTGGTCTAGACACATGGCTCATATGTATCCTACTTACCTTAACTCACTCGTATTAGTCCACTACTTACTCACTCTGTTTAGTTACATGGCTCGACATGTGAAATCTACTGCTTTACTCACTCTGTCGTAGCACAATTGGCTCACATTGGAATCCATACCTTACTCACTCTGTTTAGCATGGCCTCACATGTGAAACCACTACCTTACTCACTCTGTTAGCACATGGCCTCACATGTGTATCCACTACCTTACTCACTCTGTTTAGTCCCATACTTTACTCACTATATTTAGTACATGGCCTCACACGTGAATCCACTACCTTACTCACTCTGTCTAGCACATGGCCTCATATGTGATCCTCTACTTACTCACTCTGTTAGTCCACTACTTTATCACTCTGTTTAGTACATGGCTCACTGTGA
>NW_019944437.1:0-4327 GCF_002910315.2 Salvelinus sp. IW2-2015 | reverse complement strand
AAGTTCTGTGTGAAGCTCCAGAATGTTTTAAAGGATTTTTGGGTACGAGTGAGGGCCCTATGTCTTACATATTCCACCCTGAGGATTCTACGGTAAAGATATTCACAGACAGTGGATCCAAACCCATTTATCAGGCAAAACCTGGGATTTTTTCTCCGGCTCTGGGGATGAGAGAATGGCTAAAGATCAGGCTGGCTCTCTGTAAAATTGAACAGGCTCTGAGTGGTACACAGCTGCCGGGCTATGCTTTGGAAGAACAGGTCTGCGGACGCAGGGATCTGAAAGCTCTAAGAATCGCTTCAATGGACTATGCCCCTAATAACAAAGTGACAATTTTAGCCTGTGAATTTTATGATGGTGCTAATGCTACAAAGTCTGTCAATTCTCCTGTAGCTTCCAGAGCATGCAAAGAGGTCAACTTTTTTATGCCTGTGTTTAGTTTTAAATGGTTGGATTATCCGATTTTCATAACCCTTATGAATAAGCTGGACATTCTCTTCCAAAATGGGGAACAGTTAAAGCGCTGGGCGAGGCTTTCCTTGAGACAGAGTCAAGACCAAAAGGCCCGACGGAGGATCTACCCCTGGAGTGAAAACTTACCAAGTGTTGATGTACCTAGCAAGAGAGCCTTGCCTTTTGAGGGCGAACTCGACACGGACAATGGCGGTTGGTTGCATAAGCTCCCAGGATCTGTAAGAAAGGCATCGTAAAATACCTTAAGAATGTAAGGATATAAAATGTATGTACTAAATATTTTGAATGAAATAAATGGTTTTAAAATCAGAATCTCACCACGTTATGAACTCTCGCGTTTGTTCACTCTTAGCCCAGTCTGTCCCTGAGAAAAAACTTGCGGAAAAAGCCATGTGCGCGCGTATGTGCGTGAGGGAGTTTTCTTTAGTGGCTGTGTGTGTGTTTCAAAAACAGAAAAAGTGGGGGCTGGGGTGTGTGTGTTAAAAAAAATACCCTTGCATCTGCGCTCAAGGCTCTCTCTCTCTCTCTCGCTCTATGCCGGGGGGGGTCGTTTGAAACCAAGGTTTACACTAGCCTGCAAAACAGATGCCTACCCCCACAACAATAATATTGTGTCTTACGACTCCTAATCTTAAAGGCCTTTCATAAAACTATTTTTTAGGTGGGCTAAAAAGTCATTCATCCCAGCGATGTCGAGACCAACCCACCCCCTGCATCTAGGTGCTAGCCCCCCGGAGATTTTAGAAGATCCAAAAGGATCCTAATGTTTAGACACACCCAATACCATGTGTTTGAAATGTGTCAAATATACCATGGGCGGGGGTATAGCCCGAAAAAAAACGACAAACCCCAAATGCTATGTAAAAATCATTCAGGGGTTTTTCTCTAGGTCGTAGGGTACAAAAGCGCTAGAAACCAGGGGCAATGTTAGCAGCGTTTTAGTTCCGATGCAAACAGCACCTCCAGAAACTCCAAGAATCGTTATCGGACTGAAGCGTTAAAAAGCCATAATCGGGGGGGGGAAAAACAGTCTCCAATGATCTATCGCAAGGTTGAGTTCTAGAATAAAATCCTTTTATTAGATTTGGTTGTTGTGGGGAACTTGTTTGAAAGACGTGGGTGTGTATAGGGAAATATTAAATCATATCCAATTAGGACCAGTATTGCTTACCGTTATAACAAGGCAATTATAGCTAAAGCTGATTTATAGCTTTTAATATTGTCGGGAAATTGTTTTATAGATTCTGAAACATTCGACGCAAGTACATCCGAAGGTATATAACTGAGCCTCGAACCATCCAATGGGGTCCGGAACAAAGTGCAGCAACAAACAACGCCTACCTGAATTGTAAAACGTAAGTAAGCTCCAAAGAATTCCTCTACCATAAACATATTGGTATCCTTAAAAACAAAAACAGCTAGTGGCAATCTTACTTTAAAAAGTATCTCTGTATATGTTTACAGAGGACCCTAAAGCCTAGAAGGTTAAAACGGAGGGCCCTATGGAGCCTGAACGGTTTCTGCCAAGCCATATGACTACGAGACAATTAATTCCCCTTATGACCCGGATGTTTTTACACACAAGCCCACGAACACAGGATTTTAAACGCCAGGTCAACTCCCCCTGGACAGGACTAACGTTGTCCCCCATTTTCTAAACACCAAAGATCAATTAGTGCTCAAGACCCACAGTTTCCGCCTTCACCCGAACAATTTCTACTTGGGCCGATATTCACGATCGACTCGGTTCAAGGACAAAGGTATGAATCGAATTATATATTATTATTTGATATAGCGTTATTTTATCTATTTTTTTATTTACTATTTTTTTATATGCCGGAATATGGTTAAAACCAGCTGGGCCTTAATTTTATTGTTTTTTTCTTTTTTTTTTTTTTTTTTTCAGGCTCAACATCTACCGAACCTGCAAGATGGCTAACTACTGGGCTGACAAAGAACATTCAGCCCCTGTCTTCAGAACTTCTTCAGAACAGCCCTCGTCAAAAAAGCCGCGAGGTATGTTAAATATTAAGTATTTGTTAATATATAGGCTATATCTGAAATGTAATTTGGCATTTTAACATTTTAGGGTTAACTTTTAAACTATTATGGTTAAATTATAACTTGTTATTTTGTTTATTAGTGTTATTTTCCATGGACCCATCTCACCGGCTTATAAAGACCATAGAAACCACAAAGCATCGGAAGGATGCCTCAGACAGTTGCATCCCCGAGGAGTGCTCCAGAGAGACACCAGTCAAGAAAACAGCGAACCTTGAGATTTCAAACTCTCAAATTAATGACCCATTTCTGAGGTAGTACTTATTTCTGTTCTGTGAAGCTGCCAACCTTCTTGAATCGGTCCAATTCTTCGTTGGGGGCAAAGCAGGATTCTGAAAGTAGACCCAAGAACGTTTTTTCACAAAGCGTTTACCCTGGGTTTAAAATCACGAAATGGGCTTACCCAAGGCGCATGTGTATTTCTACTCGAGCATCAATACCAATCAGGATGTGTCATTCTTGGCCGTAGCGAGCTCCCGCTTATGTTAAAAAAACATTAGGGCTAAAAGACAAGCAAATACCGCCCGTAAAAAATACACACATGTAAACACACACACACACACATCCCTTAAGTAGGACAGATGCGCCCCCTATAGACCAAATGAGACAATTGAAACCCTCTTAAGCCCATGTTGATCCCTACAGAGCTCCAAGATATAGTTAAACCATATGAATGATCTGGGGTTATTGACATAATACAATAGATGAAAAATCTATTATCACAGATTCCCTCCGAAACTCATAGACATTATTTACACGTATTGAAGTGAGTCAGGGCCTTTCCAGGAAAACATGTTATCACAGATTTCCCGGAACCATCATATCTCTAATTACCAGCTTTCTTAACGCGAGCCCTAAGGTTTAATTCGGCCCCACAGACACCTCTAAGACATTCCTTTAACAACATTGCTCCGAAAGAGTCTGAAAGTCAATATGATGTTTTTTGAACAGTTGGACAAATGTTCTAGCAAATCTGGAGGGCGGCAGGTGTTGAGATCAGTGTACCGACGAGAGCGCTAGGTTTAATTCGGCACCCCAGAACCTATATCAGCCTTAACACCAATGTCCAAAGAGTCTTGAAACCCCCAATACGATGTTTTTGAACAGCTGGACAACTTGCCTAGCCAAATCCTGGAGGGGGAGGTCTTTTGATCGAAGTGTACATGTTTTGCGTCGAAATACGAATTCAGCAATATCGCCATGGGGTCAGATTCGGATATGCGTGTTTTTACGTAATGCTTATGGACATCTTTTGATGTACTGTTAGCTACGGATTAGAGATTATAGCGAACCAAGGATCTGCTTACATGGAAATTATTGGTGGAGACAGTCTACAGAGCAAGGTTTCGCTTATTTTAGCAGAATGGTGAAGCAGATCTTGAACAATTTGTTTTATAAACTGCTAGAAACGGCCTTTTAGTCAAATTTTAAACGGCTTAGCAGATGGACCCTCGACTTGTTAGTACAATTAGTACGACAACCCAGCGGGGGTCAAGACCGAATAGCTCGATAGTTCTATGCAGGTTCAGAAATCATAAGCAATAAAAGGCCTATCTCAATAACGTTCCCCAATTCCAGGTAAATAAGCTATGGTTTTGCCATTAGGTTTGGCCCACCTTACTCAAGCCCAGGATGTACTGATCAAGCCCGTTACAAAAAGCTCAGAGAGCTTACAAACTGCGGTGGGTCTCGCGTATACAGGATGCTGTGGCTTTCTCAGACATAGTCAAATTGTGAAAACTTTCTGAACATTCAAGATTGTGGTTTTTACACAGCTAGGGCGAATGACTGC
>NW_019944436.1:88106-100361 GCF_002910315.2 Salvelinus sp. IW2-2015 | reverse complement strand
GACACTACAGTATTCCTGCTAAAAACCCCTGCTACAGCTCGGAATACAGAACTTCCATTAGTATCGGACAAGACGATCTGCCTGGTGTGTTCGAACCTTTTGTCTAACTGTACTGTTCTGCTCGAATGGGCCCCCCCAAAGGGGGAGAGGGAAACATCCTGGTTCTCTAAATTACCTCACAATTAATAACATATATGAAAGGTACTTTTACTTGAGATGGCGTTTGTTTACATACAGTGGATTCAGAAGGTTACAAATATTTTAAGTCATAAAACTCATTTTTTCAACTATCCACAAATGTCTTGTTCACAAACTATAGTTTTGCAATGTCTGTTTAGGACATCTACTTTGTGCATGACACAAGTCATTTTCCAACAATTGTTACAGGACAATTGATTTCACTTATAATCTCACTGTTTATAAACAACTTCCAGTGGAGTCAGAAATTACATAAACACTAAGTTGACGTGCCTTTAAACAGCTTGGAAAATTCCAGAAAATGGATGCGGGTTTAGAAAGATTTCTGCATAGGCGAAATTGACATAATTTCAGTCGATGTAGGCTTACCTGGATGTATTTCAAGCTACCTTTCAAAAACTCAGTGCTCTTTGCTTTGACATCACGGGGAAAATCAAAATAAATTCACCAAGACCTCAGAAAAAACAAAATTGTAGACGCTCCAACAAGTTCTGGTTCATCCTTGGAAGCAATTTCCAGAACGCCTGAAGGTACCACGTTCATCTGTACAAACAATAGTACGCAAGTATAAACAGCCAGCATGGACCACGCAGCCGTACATACCCTCGGATTGAAGGAGACGAGTTCTGTCTCCTGAGAGATGAACATCTTTAGTACGAAAAAAGTGCCAAAATCAATCCCAGAACAAACAGCAAAAGAGCTTTGTGAAGATGCGGAGGGAAATAGGTACAAGAGTATCTATATCCACAGTAAAACGAGTCCCTATATTGACATAACCTTAAGGCCGCTCAGCAAGGAAGAAGCCACTGCTCCTAAACCGCCATAAAAAAAAAGCCAGACTACGGTTTGCAACTGCACATGGGGACAAAGATCGTACTTTTTGGAGAAATCTGGCTACCCGAAGGTTGACCCAAGTTAAACAATTAAAGCAATGCCTACCAAATACTAATTGAGGTGATTGTTAACTTCTGACCCCACTGGGAATGTTGATGAAAGAAATAAAAGTCGGAAATAAATCATTATCTCTACTATTATCTGACATTCACATTCTTAAAATCAAAGTGGGTAATCATAACGACCTAAAACAATTTTATTAGGATGTAAATCGTCAGGAATGATAAAAAACTGTGTGTAAATATAGTTGGCTAAGTGTATGTAACAACTTCCCGACTCAACTGTTAGTATAGAGCGACCAGATAACAAAGCGGAGACAGAGGTTAGGGGTAGGGGTAGGGGTAGGCCGAGGAGGGATTCGTAACCAAGTCACCAGTGGTAAGGGTTTTCCGGAGTCCTGCAGTAACTACCACTAACCAGGATGTACCATGTTTAGTTTGTAGTACTACCACTAACCTCAGACTGGTACCATGGTTTTAGTCCATGTAGTACTACCACTAACCAGCCTGTACCATGTTTAGTATGCTGTAGTACTACCACTAACCAGGCACTGGTAACCATGTTTACGCTATGTAAATACTACCACTAACCGACTAGGTACCATTCGTTAAGTATTGTATGTACGTACCACAACCCAGACTGGTACATGTTTAGTATGCTGGTACTACCACTAACCAGACTGGTACATGTTTTAGTTGTAGTACTACCATAACCACGACTCGGTACCATGTTTAGTATGGTAGTAACTGACCACTAACCAGACTGGTACCAGAGTTTAGTATGTAGACTACCACTAACTCAGGATCGGTACCCATGTTTTATATTGTGAGTACTACCAACTAACCAGACTGGTATATGTTTAGTATGCAGTTACTACCACTAACCCAGACCTGGTAACCCATGTTTAGTATGTAGTACTACCACCTAACCAGACTGGTACCATGTTAAGTAATGTTACAGTACCTACCACTAACCTCAGAGCTGGGTACCCTGGTTTAGTATGTAGTACTGACCACTAACCAGACTGGTACCATGTTAGAGTAGGTAGTACTACCACTAAACCCAGCTGGGTACCTATGTTTAGTATTAGTTACTACCACTAAACCAGACTGGTACCAGTGTTTAGTATGTAGTACTACCACTAACCGACTTGGTACCATGTTTAGTAATGTAGTGACTACCACTAACCAGACTGGTACGCAATGTTTAGTATGTAGTACTTACCATGCAACCAGGCTGGTTACCTTTTATGTTTAGGATGTAGTACTGACCACTCATGGACCATGTAGACGTAGTACCTGAACCACATGAGTCCTGGTTTAGTATGTAGTACTACCACTAACCAGGACTGGGTACCCATGTTAGTACTGTAGTACTACCCTAACAGACTCGGGCTCATTGTTAGTGATGTATTGTACTACCTACTAACCATACTGTCACGATGTTTAGTATGTAGTTACTAACCCACTAACCAGACTGGTACCAATGGTTAGGTATGTAGTCACTACACCATAACCAGACTGGTACCATGTTAGTAATGTAGTACTACCGACTAACCAGACTGTACCGATGTTTAGTATGTAGTACTACCACCTGATACCAACTGGTACCATGTTAGTATGTAGTTACTACCATAACTCAGAATGTGTACCAGTGTTTTAGTATGTAGTACTACACTAACCAGACTGGCTACCATGTTTACGTATGTAGTACTCACCACTAACCAGAACTGGTACCCTGTTTAGTATGTAGTACTACCACTAACCAGACTTGTACATGTTTAGTTATGGAGTTTACTACCACCAACCAGACTGGTACCAGTTTAGTATGTAGTACTACCACCAACCAGACTGGTACCATGTTTACTATGTAGTACTACCACCAACCAGACTGGTATCATTGGTTTAGTAGTAGTACTACCACCAAACCAGACTGGTACCATGTTTAGTATGTAGTACTGACCACCAACCAGACTGGGTACCAGTTAGTATTGTAGACTACCACCAACCAGACTGACCATGTTTAGTATGTATCTACACCAACCAGACTGGTACCATGTTTAGTATTTGTTCAGTTAACTACCACCAACCAGACTGTACCATGTTAGTTATGTAGTGACTACCACCAACCAGGACTGTACCATGTTTAGTATGTAGTACTACACCAACCAGGCTCGGTTACCATGATTTAGTATTATACTACCACCAACCAGACTGGTACCATGTTTTAGTATGTAGTACTACCACCAACCAGGACTGGGTACCATGTTAGTATGTATACTACACCAACCCAGACTGTACCATGTTTAGATGTAGTACTACCACCAAACCAGACTGGTAACCAATGTTTAGTATGTAGTACTACCACCAACCAGACTCGGGTACCATGTTTAGTATGTCAGTATACCACCAACCAGACTCGGGTACCATGTTTAGTATGTATACTACCACGCAACCAGACGGGTACCATGTTAGTATGTAGTACTACACTAACCAGACTGTACCAGGTTTAGTATGTAGTACTCCACCAACCAGACTGTACCATGTTAGTATGTAGTACTACCACCAACCAGACTGGTACCATGTTAGTATTGTAGTACTACTCACTAACCAGACTGGTTACCATGTTAGTATGTAGTACTACCACTAACCCAGACTGACCATGTTTAGGTATGTAGTACTACCCACTAACCAAGAACTGTAGCCAGTTTAGTATGTAGTACTACCACTAACCAGACTGGTACCAGGTTTAGTATTGCAAGTACGACCACGATACCAGACTGCGTACCATGTTTAGTATGTATACTACCACTAACCAGACTGGTACCATGTTAGTATGCAGTACTTACCACTAACCAGCTGGGTACCATGTTTATATGTTAGTACTACCACTAACCAGACTAGACCATGTTTAGTATTAGCTACACCACTAAACCAGACTGGTACCATGTTTGAGTATGTAGTACTACCACTAAACCAGGGATGTACCATGTTTAGTATGTAGTACTACCACTAACCAGACTGGTCCATGTTGTAGTATGTAGACTACCCACTAACCAGACTTTACCATGTTTAGTATGTGCTCTACCACTAACCAGAACTGGACCATTTAGTATGTTAGTACGTTACACTAACCAGACTGGTACCATGTTAGTATGTAGTACTTACCACTAACCAGGATAGTAACATGTTTAGTATGTAGTACTACCACTAACCAGACTAGTACCGATTTTAGTATGTAGTACTACCACTAACCAGACTGGGTACCATGTTTAGTATTGTTAGTACTACCACAACCAGACTTACCAGGTTTAGATGTAGTTACTCCACGTAACCAGACTGGTACCATGTTAGTATGTAGGACTACCAACTAACCAGACTAGTACCATGTTAGTATGTAGTTACTCCACTAACCAACTGGTACCATGTTAGTATGCAGTACTACCACAACCAGACTGCACCATGTTTTAGTGATGTTAGTACTACCCACTAACCAGACTGTACCATGTTGAGTATGCAGTACTTACCACTAACCAGAATGTACATGTTTAGTATGTAGTACTACCACTAACCAGACTAGGTACCATGTTTAGTATGTATACTACCACCTAACAGAACTGGGTACCATGTTTAGGTAAATTAGAGTACTACCATAACCAGACTGGTACATGTTAGTATGCGAGTACTACCACTTAACCAGACTGGTACCAGGTTAGTATGTAGTACTACCACTAACCAGACTGGTCCATGTTTAGTATGCAGTACGACCACTAACCAGGACTGTACCAGTGTTTAGTATGTAGTACTACACTAAACCAGATGGTACCATGTTTAGTATTAGTACTACCACTAACCAGACTGGTACCATGTTTAGTATGTAAGTACTACCACGAACCAGGACTGGTACCATGTTTAAGTATGTAGTACTACCACTAACCAACTGTACCATGATTAGTATGTAGTACTACCACTAACCAGACTGGTACCATGTTGTATATGTAGTTACTACCACTAAACCAGATGGTACCATGTTAGTAGAGTACTACCACTAACCAGACTGGTACCATGTTTAGTATGTAGTACTACCGACAAACAGACTGTACCAGTTTAGATGTAGTACTACCACCTAACCAGACGGTACCATGTTTAGAGGTGATCTACCACTAACCAGACTGGTACCATGTTTGTATAGGTACTACAAACTAACCAGACTGGTTACCATGTTTAGTATTGTAGTACTACCACCAACAGACTGCGTACCATGGTTTAGTATGTAGTACTACCGACCAACCAGACTGGTACCATGTTAGTATGTAGTACGACCACCAACCAGACTGGTACCATGTTTAGTATCGTAGTACTACCACCAACCAGACTGGTGACCATTTTGGTTTTATAGGTATTAGTGACTTACCACCAAACCAGACTGGGTACCATGTTTAGTATGTAAGTACTACCACAACCAGGACTAGATAGCCATGTTTGAGTTATGTAGTACTACCACCAAACCAAGACTGGGTACCATGTTTTAGTATGTATACGTGACCACCAACAGACTGATACCATGTTTTAGTATGTAGTACTACCACCAAGCCAGACTGGTACCATGTTTTAGTATGTAGTTACTCCACCAACCCAGACGGACCCATGTAGTAAAAGTATTAGAGGTAACTACCACCAACCAGACTTGGTGACCATGTGTAGTATGTGAAGTACTACCACCAAGCCAGACTGGTACCATGTTTAGTATGTTAGTGACTACACCAACCCAGACTAGGTACATGTTGTATGTAGCTACTTACCCACAACCAGACTGGTACCATTTTATATGTCTATACTACACCAACCAGACTGGTACCAGTTTACGTATGTAAGTACTACCACCAACCAGACTGGTTCCATGTTGGAGTAGTAGACACCACTAACCAGGGACTGGTACCATGTTAGTATGTAGTACTACCACTAACCAGACTGGCTACCATGTAGTATGTAGTACTAACACACTAACCAGACTTGTACCATTGTTGAGTATTAGTTACTACACTAACCAGACTGGTACCATGTTTGTATGCAGTACTACCACTAAACCAGACTCGGTACCCATGTTTAGTATGTAGTACTACACATAACCAGACTGGTACCATGTTTAGTATGCATACTACCACTAACCAGACTGGTACCATGGTTTAGTATGTGAGTACTACCACTAACCAACTAGCTACCATGTTTTGTATGTAGTACCCACTAACCAGACTGGTACCATGTTAGTAGTAGTACTACCCACTAACCAGGACTGGTACCATGTTTAGTATGAGGTACTACCACTAACCAAGACTGGTACCATGTTTAGTATGTAGACTACCACTAACCAGAACTGGTACGCATGTTTAGTATGATACTACCACTAAAACCAGACTGGTACATGTTAGTATTAGGACTAACCCACTAACCAGACTGGTACCATGTTAGTATGTCAGTACTTACCACAACCCAACTAGGACCATGTTAGTAATGTAGTACTACCACTTAACCAGACTGGTTACCATGTTTAGTAGTAGTACTACCACTAACCAGACTGGTACCATGTTTAGTATGTAGGTACTACCCACTAACCAGACTGGTACCATGTGTAGTATGTAGTACTACCACTAACCAGACTGTACCATGTAGTATGTAGGACTACCACTAACCAGACAGACCATGTTTAGATAGGTAAGTACTACCACTTAACCAGACTGGCTACCATGTTTAGTATTGCAGTACGACCACTAACCAGGACTGTAGCCATGTTTAGTATGTAGTACTACCACTAACAAGACTGGTACCATTGTTGTAGTAATGCGAGTACTACCACTAACCAGAATGGTACCATGTTAGTATGTAGTACTACCACTTAAACGCAGACTAGTACCAGTTTAGTTATGTAGTTACTACCAGCTAACCAGGACTGTACCATGTTTAGTGATGCAGTTACTACCACTAAACCAGACTGCGTACCATGTTGAGTATGCAGTATGACCACTAACCAGACTGGTACCATGTTTAGTATGTAGTACACCCCTAACCAGACTGGTACCTGTTTATATGCCAGTATACCACTAAACCAGACTGGTACCATTGTTTAGTAGGTGAGTACTACCACTAACCAGACTGGTACATTTTAGTATGTAGTTACTACCAGCTAACCAGACTAAAGGGTACCAGGTTTAGTATGTAGTTACTACCACTAACCCACTGTACCATGTTAGTTATTGATCTACCACTAACCAGACTGGTACCATGTTTAGGTATGTAGTACTACCACTAACCAGGATGGTACCATGTTTGTATGTAGTGACTACCACATAACCAGGATTTTACATGTTTAGTATGTATTACACCACTAACGAGCTACCAGAGAGAGACTACAGACTGGTACCATGTTTAGTAGTGTAGTACTACCACATAACCAGACTCGTACCATGTTTAGTATTGTAGTTACTACCACTAACCAGACTGTACCATGTTTAGTATGTGTCACTACCAGTAACCAAGACTGAGTACCATTAGATTTAGTTCCAAGATGGTACATGTTATGATACTACCACTAACCAGACTAGGGTACCATGTTTAGTAATGTAGACTACCACTAAACCAGACTGTACCTTTTAGTAGTGAGTACTCACCACTAACCAGACTTGGTTACCATGTTGTGATGTAGGACTACCACTGAACCAGACTTTACATGTTGTATGTAGTACTACCACTTAACCAGACTGGTACACATTGTATATGAGTTCCTACAACTAGGTCATTTTGATTAGTTACTTACCACTAACCAGATGTATTTCATATGAGTACCCACTAGAATGTCATGTTATATTACTACACACTAAACCAGGCTGGTACAGCTTAGTATGTAGTACTACCACTAACCAGACTGTACATGTTAATAGTAGTAAGTATCTACCCTAACCAGTATGGTATTCATGTTGTAGTATGTATACTACCACTAACCAGACTACGGTACCTATATGTAGTAATACACTAGTACATTTGTTAGTACTACCACTAACCAGACATGTACCATGTTTTAGTATGTATACTACCCACTAACCCAACTGTACCTTTGTATACAATCATAAAAACGTTAACCATAGATACCTATAAGCTCAATGCTAGTACTACCTAACTAACCAAGACTGTTACCATTTTAGTATGTAAGTACTACCACTAACCAGACTTGGTACCAGTTTAGTATGTAGTACTACCAGCTTAACCAGAATAGACCATGTTAGTATAAGTACTACCACTAACCGACTGTACCATGTTTCAGGTATGTAGTACTACCACTAACCAGACTGGTACCATGTTTTATGTAAGTACTACCACTAACCAGACTCGTGTACCTGTTTAGTATTGTAGTACTACCACTAACAGACGGTACCAATGTTAGTATTTAAGTACTACCACTAACCAGGACTTGGTACCATGTTTAGTATGTAGTTACTACCACTACCCAGACTGGTACAATGTTATATGTATCAACTACCATCTAACCAGACTGGTACCATGTTTAGTATGTTAGTACTACCAAACCAGACTGGTACCATGTATGTTCCCTCAACTGGTAATGTTATATTGTACTACCACTAACCCAGATGTTACCATGTTTAGGTAGTAGTACTACCACAGAACCAGACTGGTACCAATGTTAGTAGTAAGTGCTACCACTAACCAGACTCGGTTATCATGTTTAGTATCGTAGTACTACCACTAACCAGAACTGAGGTACCATTTAATGTATGGTATAACTACCACAACCATGACTTATGGTACCCAGTAGTATGTAAGTTACTACCACTAACCAGACAAGTTTGTCTTGTCAACCAACGTGTAGAAGATAGAACTCACCCAGGTTTCGTATGGAGTAAGATCGTTTTTGCTGTCCAGCCCTGACCGGTCTCAGCGTAGGACTGTCCTACTCCGCTTAGCCAATGATGTAGCCCGACTAGGATGTAGGGTTGAGGGGAGGAGTCCAGCTCATGATGATGCTGTTGGGCAGGGGTCTGACGTGGAGGGAACTCGGTTGATTCGGGACTTGGCTCTCTGGAAAGAAATGTACGACAAATTGGAATGCTTCGAGATAACACGGAATAACCTAAAATATAACAAGGATAATATATATATATATATAAACAGTCATGCATGTACACATTTAACATACAGGTGTTTCCTGGGAATCTGACCTACGATCCTGGCGTTGTCAAGYGCAACGCTCTACCAACGGAGAGACACAGGACCAACATTTTGTGTTCATCCTTTGATGATATTTTCGCGCAGTATATCGACGTGTACGTCTGATTTGTTTCATGTCAAATCAAATCAAATCCAATCCAATCAGAAAACAATACTAACATCCCTTCTAACTAAAGCCCTCTAATGTGATCCGACAGTTTGTGATAATCCTCTAAGGAAAAGARAACWAAMAAAAAAAAWACATTCTGAGGTTAATATCAGTTTATTGAGTGATAATCCATTAGAATTACATTWGGTCCCTTGTCATCTCCTAAAGCCATCTGCCTGATTGATCCCTTCCTTATCTCGCCACTCTCCTCGATATATTACCTGTTTACATCTCCTTCCTAATTGCCTGGCTGCCAGAKCTTGTTCTGGTCAGGTTATGTATAATTTATATGAAACAAAAATGCTTTTAAGTCGTGCCAGGCACAGTTAGTAGCCGRGTCCCACATGGCACCCGATTCCTTCTTTAGTGCACTATTTTTCGACCAGAGCCCTATTGGCCCTGTGCACTACATTAGTAATCGGTTGCCATTTGGGACGGAGGCACAGTGGAACTAGACGTTTTGTTATTTTAGAGTTTATTAAAGGCTGATAGTCCAGCATTGCTAAGTATCATCACCATCAAATTGCACAGCAGGTTTGTACGATGCTCAATATGTTAAAACTGTTTAATACATCTTGGTCTCACCACTGTCTAAATATTTAAACACCTCACTTACAAACACGCGGAAAAAGACGGACGTGTCTGAATACAAGAGTCCAGCCCTGCCTCGGGGAATAGAGACAGAGAGAGACTTGGTAGTGGACGAGGAAGAGGAGAATAGAGACAGAGAGAGACATGGTGGTAGAGGACGAAGAGGGGAATAGAGACAGAGAGAGACATGGTGGTAGAGGAGGAAGAGGGGGATAGAGAGAGAGAGAGAGAGAGAGAAACGTCCTGGTGTCCTCTCTCTCAAACTGACTTCCTGTGTCTCTCTCTCAAGCTGTCTTCCTGGTGTCTCTCTCTCAAGCTGTCTTCCTGGTGTCTCTCTTTAAGCTTACGTCCTGGTGTCTCTCTCTCAAGCTGACGCCTGGTGTCTCTCTCTCAGCTGTCTTCCTGGTGTCTCTCTCTCAAGCTGTCTTCCTGGTGTCTCTCTCTCAAGCTGTCTTCCTGGTGTCTCTCTTTCAAGCTGACTTCCTGGTGTCTCTCTCTCAAGCTCACTTCCTTGGTGTCTCTCTCTCAAGCTGACTTCCTGGTGTCTCTCTCTCTCAAGCTGACTTTCTGTGTCTTCTCTCTCAAGCTGATGTCCTGGTGTCTCTCTCTCAAGCTACGTCCTGCTGTCTCTCTCTCAAGCTGACTTCCTGGTGTCTCTTCTCAAGCTGTTTCCTGGTGTCTCTCTCTCAAGCTGTCTTCCTGCTGTCTCTCTCTCAAGCTGCTTCCTGGTGTCTCTCTCTCTCAAGCTGTCTTCCTGGTGTCTCTCTCTCAAGCTGACTTCCTGGTGTCTCTCTCTCAAGCTGACTTCCTGTGTCTTCTCTCTCAGGCTCTTCCTGGTGTCTCTCTCTCAACCTGACTTCCTGGTGTCCTCTCTCTCAAGCTGACTTCCTGGTGTCTCTCTCTCTCAAGCTGTCTCCTGGTGTCTCTCTCTCAAGCTGACTTCCTGCTGTCTCTCTCTCAAGCTGACTTCCTGGTGTCTCTCTCTCAAGCTGATTTCCTGTGTCTCTCTCTCAAGCTGTCTTCTGTTGTCTCTCTCTCTAAGCTGTCTTCCTGGTGTCTCTCTCTCAAGCTGACTTCCTGGTGTCTCTCTCTCAAGCTGCTTCCTGGTGTCTCTTCTCTCAAGCTGTCTTCCTGGTGTCTCTCTCTCTCAAGCTGTCTTCCTGGTGTTCTCTTCTGCTGTCTTCCTGTGTCTCTCTCTCTCAAGCTGTCTTCCTGGTGTCTCTCTCTCAAGCTCACTTCCTGTGTCGTCTCTCTCTCAACTGACTTCCTTGTGTCTCTCTCTCAAGCTGTCTTCCTGGTGTCTCTCTCTCAGGCTGTCTTCCTGGTGTCTCTCTCTCAAGCTGTCTTCTTGGTGTCTCTCTCTCAAGCTGTCTTCCTGGTGTCTCTCTCTCAAGCTGTCTTCCTTGTGTCTCTCTCTCAAGCTGTCTTCCTGGTGTCTCTCTCTCAGGTGTCTTCCTGGTGTCCTCTTCTCTCAAGCTGTCTTCCTGGTGTCTCTCTCTCAAGCTGTCTTCCCTGGTGTCTCTCTCTCAGCTGTCTTCCTGGTGTCTCTCTCTCAAGCTGTCTTCCTGGTGTCTCTCTCTCAAGCTGTCTTCCTGGTGTCTCTCTCCTACAGCTGTCTTCCTGGTGTCTCTCTCTCTCAGCTGTCTTCCTGGTGTCTCTCTCTCAGCGGTCTTCCTGGTGTCTCTCTCTCAAGCTGTCTTCCTGGTGTCTCTCTCTCAACGTCTTCCTGGTGTCTCTCTCTCAAGCTGTCTTCCTGGTGTCTCTCTCTCAGCTCACTTCCTGGTGTCTCTCTCTCAAGCTCACTTTCCTGGTGTCTCTCTCTCAAGCTGTCTTCCTGGTGTCTCTCTCTCAAGCTGTCTCCTGGTGTCTCTCTCTCAAGCTGTCTTCCTGGTGTCTCTCTCTCAAGCTGTCTTCCTGGTGTCTCCTCTCTCAAGCTGTCCTTCCTGGTGTCTCTCTCTCAAGCTCACTTCCTGGTGTCTCTCTCTCAAGCTCACTCCTGGTGTCTCTCTCTCAGGCTGTCTTCCTGTGTGTCTCTCTCTCAAGCTGTCTTCCTGGTGTCTCTCTCTCTCAAGCTGTCTTCCTGGTGTCTCTCTCTCAAGCTGTCTTCCTGGTGTCTCTCTCTCAAGCTGTCTTCCTGGTGTCTCCTCTCTCAAGCTGACTTCCTGGTGTCTCTCTCTCAAGCTGTCT
>NW_019944436.1:73487-82547 GCF_002910315.2 Salvelinus sp. IW2-2015 | reverse complement strand
CCAGAGACCGCCAGAGAATGACCTTGACGGTAAGACAAAAACACTTAATTTACAATTCATTCAGTCTCTTATATCTGCGACCCAAATTGGCTCATCATATTCCTATAGGGCACTAACTCTGACAAGATCCCTATAGACACTGGTCAAAAGTAGTGCACTTAGAAATATGATGACATTTGGGACGCATCCCTACCCTCCTCCTCCACTACCATCTCTCTCTCTCTCTCTCTCTCTCTCTCTCTCTCTCTCTCTCTCTCTCTCTCTCTCTTCTCCTCTCTGTCTCTCTGTCTGTGCTGTCTGTCTGTCTGTGTCTGTCTGTCTGTCTGTCTGTCTGTCTGTCTGTCTGTCTGTCTGTCTGTCTGTCTGGCTGGCTGTCTGTCTGTCTCTGTCTCTCTGTCTGTCTCTTCTCTCTGTCTCTCTCTCTCTCTCTTCTCTCTCTCTCTCTCTCTCTCTGTCTTCTGTCTGTCTGTCTGTCTGTCTGTCTGTCTGTCTGTCTGTCTGTCTGTCTCTGTCTTCTCTGTCTCTGTCTCTGTCTCGTCTCTCTCTCCTCTCTCTTTCTCCACAGCTTGAGAGAGAGACACCAGGAAGTCAGCTTGAGAGAGAGACACCAGGAAGTCAGCTTGAGAAAGAGAGACACCAGGAAGTCAGCTTGAGAGAGAGAGACCAGGAAGACAGCTTGAGAGAGAAAGAGACACCAGGAAGACAGCTTGAGAGAGAGAGACACCTCCCTTCAGCCTTTAGTGATTATAATTTGAGAAATCTGTTTCCCATTCCCACGCATAATAGAGAGAAACATGCGATCTTATACAAATGCAAGCAAGGKTTGAAATGATTATGTTTTAGTCAAACATTATATCTATTCGGTGCTTGTTGCGATCAATTTGCCATCTATGAATTATTTTGTAATTATGTGACGACCCCTTGACCATTTGCTCAAAGAAAAATCGTCCCGCCACTGAATCTAGTTGATGAATCCTGGGCTAAGAGATGTTAACCACGGTCGTACCGACTGTCTTTCTGCAGTTTCCGAGACCGAGAGAAGACAACGTCTAACATACGTACAACATTCTAGAAAGGCTACACCTTGAGACAGCTGAAACCTTCTGATGTCTGCAGCCCTGAGACAGAGAGACGCACAACAACGTCAGAAATATATATTTACAGAAACACGACGACACAGAGGTGTTAAATGAAAACAGTATTTATCACAAAGCTGAGTCTGTAAACACGACAACATCACAGAGACATGTTAAACACACCACCCTACAGCGTCTGTGTGGTTGAGTGGTAACATCCATCACACTAAAACACATACATAATGGTAATGGGTTCAATCCCCACAACAGCTTTTAACACTCTCAACACTCAGATGGTTGTTCATGTCCCTTCTTTTCTTTCCTTTCATTTTAACCCTTCAAAACATCTCTGCGTTTATTTTTCATGGAGAAATCTGGGCAAGACAGACAGACAGACAGACAGACACTGCATCCCTTAATGGAACCCTATTCCCTATATAGTGCACTACTTTTGACCAGGGTCTATGGTACCCTATTCCCTATATAGTGCACTACTTTTCACCAGGGCCCATATTGTACTATATAGGGAATAGGGTTCCATTTGGAAGACAGACATATATAGACGGTTAGTTTGCTGTCTGGGTTCACAACATACTGAAATAATATAAATCATTAATCAAACCAATGAAGTATACATAACAAATAAACTGCAGAATAACTAAATATTCATTGTTATAATAATTAATTTTGCCTCTCTAGCGTAAACCAGATAGGTATTAAAATATGCAGTTTTTATATAGGAGGTGAAAAAACATACATTTTTTCATGTGTAATATCTGACTGGTGAATACAGAGCATTCGGAAAGTATTCAGACCCCTTGACTGTTTCCCCATTTTGTTACATTACAGCCTTATTCTAAAAATGGAGTCAGCTTGAGAGACAAAAACGACAAAAATAACTCAGCAGTCACATGACCCCATGAGGAAAAAGTGGAAAACACAGTTATACTTTTTTTCTCCAAATGTATTAACAATAAAAAACAGATACCTTATTTACATAAGTATTCAGCCTCTTTGCTATGAGACTTGAAATTGAACTCAGGTGCRTCCTGTTTCCATTGATCATCGTTGAGATGTTTCTACAACTTGAGTGGAGTCCACCTGTGTTAAATTAAATTGATTGGACATGATTTGGAAAGGCACACACACCTGTCTATATATGGTCCCATAAAAACCAAGCCATGAGGTCGAAGGAATTGTCCGTAGAGCTCCGAGACAGGATTGTGTCGAGGAACAGATCGGGGGAAGGGTACATAAACATTTCTGCAGCATTGAGGTCCCCAAGAAACAGTGGCCTCCATCATTCTTAAATGGAAGAAGATTGGAACCACAAGACTCTTCCAAGAGCTGGCCGCCCGGCCAAACTGAGCAATTGGGGGAGAAGGTCTTGGTCAGGGAGGTCACCAAGAACCCGATGGTCACTCTGACAGAGCTCCAGAGTTCCTCTGTGGAGATGAAAGAACCTTCAGAAGGACAACCATCTCTGCAGCACTCCACCAATCAGGCCTTTATGGTAGAGTGGCCAGACGGAAGCCTCCTCAGTAAAAGGCACATGACAGCCAGCTTGGAGTTTGCAAAGGCACCTGAAGACTCTCAGTCCATGAAACAAGATTCTCTGGTCTTATGAAACCAAGATTAATTCTCTTTGGCTTGAATGCCAAGCGTCACATCTAGAGGAAACCTGGCACCATCTCTACGGTGAAGCATGGTGGTGGCAGCATCATGTTGTGGGGATGTTTTTCAGCGGCAGGGACTGGGAGACTAGTCAGGATCGAGGCAAAGATGAACGGAGCAAAGAACAGAGAGATCCTTGATGAAAACCTGTTCCAGAGACTCGGGACCTCAGACTGGGGTGAAGGTTCACCTTCCAACAGGAACACGACCCGCAGCACACAGCCAAGACAATGCAGGAGTGGCTTTAGGACAAGTCTTGAATGTCCTTGAGTGGCCCAGCCAGAGCCCGGCCTTGAACCCGATCGAACATCTCTGGAGAGACCTGAAAATAGCTGTGCAGCAATGCCCCGTCCAACCTGACAGAGCTTGAGAGAATCTGCAGAGAAGAATGGGAGAACTCCCATTTTGTCTTGTCCATTCACCCTCTGAATGGCACACATACACAATCCATGTCTCAATTGTCTCAAGGCTTGAAAATCATTATTTAACCTGTCTCTTCCCCTTCATCTACACTAATTGAAGTGAGATTGGACAAGTGGAATCAATAAGGGATCATAGCTTTCACCTGGATTCACCTGGTCAGTCTGTCATGGAAGACAATGTACTGGATTCACCTGGTCGGTCTGTCATGGAAGGACAATGACTGGATTCACCTGGTCAGTCTGTCATGGAAAGACAATGTATACTGTATACAGTATATGTATTATCTGGCTACAGGTGCTTATATATGTACACAGGTACCAGAAGTCTCACCTGTACACATGTACCAGAAGTCTCACCTGTACACAGGTACCAGAAGTCTCACTTGTGAACAGGTACCAGAAGTCTCACTGTGAACAGGTACCAGAAGTCTCACTTGTGAACAGGTACCGAAGTCTCACCTGTGACAGGTACCAGAAGTCTCACCTGTGAACAGGTACCAGAAGTTCTCTTGTGAACAGGTACCAGACGTCTCACCTGTGAACAGGTACCAGAAGTCTCACTTGTGAACAGGTACCAGAAGTCTCACCTGTGAACAGGTACCAGAAGTCTCACCTGTGAACAGGTACCAGAAGTCTCACCTGTGAACAGGTACCAGAAGTCTCACCTGTGAACAGGTACCAGAAGTCTCTCTTGTGAACAGGTACCAGACGTCTCACCTGTACACAGGTACCAGAAGTCTCAACTGTAAACAGGTACCAGAAGTCTCACCTGTAAACAGGTACGAGAAGTCTCACCTGTAAACAGGTACCAGAAGTCTCACCTGTGAACAGGTACCAGAAGTCTCACCTGTGAACAGGTACCAGAAGTCTCACCTGTGAACAGGTACCAGAGTATCACTTGTGAACAGGTACCAGAAGTATCACGTGAACAGGTACCAGAAGTCTCACCTGTGAACAGGTACCAGAAGTTGTTAGGTTCGATGGCCTCTTGGTCTCCTCGTCGACCGGTCTTCCGGTATCGGAGCTTGTAGCCGGTGATGAACCCGTTCTGGGTGTTGGGAGGGGGGCTGCCAGCTCACCTTGATGCTCTGAAACACAGTCAGGAGAGGACACATGTTTACTACGATATACCTGATCCCTGAGGGAATTGAACCGGCAACCTTGCTTTCGCTGAGGCACTCTCTTACCAATAGACCCAACTGCCCACCTGATTTAATACCCACCACATACAGTTATCGGCTGCCAGCCATCCAAGAAGCCAGCGGTGTCTGAGAAATGCCCGAAAAATTGCCATAAATTCCAGCCACTCGGGACTGTTCTCCATCCTGCACATTGAACAAGGTACTGGTACTGACCTGTATATACAACCACTCCAGTACCCCTGGACATTGAATAAGGTACTGACCTGTATATACAACCACTCCAGTACCCCTGGACATTGAATAAGGTACTGACCTGTATATACAACCACTCCAGTACCCTGGACATTGAAAAGGTACTACACTGCCCTGTATATACAACCACTCCAGTACCCCTGGACATTGAATAAGGTACTGACCTGTATATACAACCACTCCAGTACCCCTGGACATTGAATAAGGTACTGACCTGTATATACAACCACTCCAGTACCCCTGGACATTGAATAAGGTTCTGGTACTGACCTGTATATACAACCACTCCAGTACCCCTGGACATTGAATAAGGTACTGACCTGTATATACAACCACTCCAGTACCCCTGCACATTGAATAAGGTACTGACCTGTATATACAACCACTCCAGTACCCCTGGACATTGAATAAGGTACTGACCTGTATATACAACCACTCCAGTACCCCTGCACATTGAATAAGGTACTAACACTGACCTGTATATACAACCACTCCAGTACCCCTGGACATTGAATAAGGTACTGACCTGTATATACAACCACTCCAGTACCCCTGGACATTGAATAAGGTACTGACCTGTATAACAACCACTCCAGTACCCCTGGACATTGAATAAGGTACTGACCTGTATATACAACCACTCCAGTACCCTGGCATTGAATAAGGTACTGACCTGTATATACAACCATCCAGTACCCCTGCATTGAATAAGGTACTGACCTGTATATACAACCACTCCAGTACCCCTGGACATTGAATAAGGTACTGACCTGTATATACAACCACTCCAGTACCCCTGCACATTGAACAAGGTACTAACACTGACCTGTATATACAACCACTCCCAGTACCCTGATGGGGGGGGGAAAACACATAAAAGTGGTTTTCGGTCAGTTGGTTCGTCCCTGCCACTTCTTTTGTGCGGTGGGTGGTTGTTATCGTTCTTTCTGTCCCGCCGGTTCGCGTGGTTGTTTCTCGTTCGTCCTTTTGTTCGGGGTTGGAGTGGTTGTTCTCGTATCCGTGTTCCTGTTCGGGTCTGGCGTGGTTGTCTGTCCAGGTCAGTCTTCTTCTGTCCAGGGTCCTGGAGTGGTTTGTATACAGGTCAGTGTTAGTACGCTTGGTTCAATGTCAGGGTACTGGAAGTGGGTTGTATATATACAAAAAACAACAAAATAGGTCAAGTAAAACGCTGATCGTCATGTCCAGCGGGTACTGGAGTGGTTGTTATACCGGTCAGTGTCGTAACTTGTTCAATTGTGCAGGGTAACTGGAGAAGTGGTGTACATAATAAACAGTGTTCTATGGGTGGGAGGCGCGGGGGAAAAATATAAATATAACATAGTCAGAAAAGGGTAACTATAGGAGATAAGGAAATTAGAAATATACAAGGTTCAGTCCCAATAAATTATTATAATTTATAATATATATATTATAATATATAATTATTTTATAAAAATATTATTTAATTATTTTTAATTATATATTTCTTTTTTTTTTTTTTTTTTTTTTTTTTTTTTTTTTTTAAATTTTCATTTTTTTTGTTTTTATTCATGTCCAGGGTACTGAGTGGTTGTATATACAGGTTAAAAAAACAAAAAAAAAGTCAGTACCTTTATTCCATGGTTCCAGGGGTTATGAGTGGGTGTATATCCAGGTGTACTTCTTCCTTGTCGGTACTGAGTGGGTTTATATACAGGTTCAGTACCGGGGGGGGGGGGGGGGCTTCTTGGGGCGGGAAGGAGGTGGTCCGGGGGGGGGGGAGGGGGTACTGGGTGGGTTGGTGATAGGGTGAGGGGAGGGGGGGTGGGCGGGGGAAGGGGTACGGGCGGGGGGGGGGGGGGGGGGGGGGGGGGGGGCTGGTGATTGCGAAGGGGGTGTCCAGGGGGTACTGGGGGGGGGTGGAGTGGGGTGAAAATAAATATACAGGTCAGTGTTAGTACCTTTTATTCAATGTGCAGGGGTACTGGAGTGGTTGTTTGGGGCGGGGGGGTGCAGGGTGGGGAGCGGTGTGTGCGGTGTGGGCGGAGTTGGGGGGTGGCGGAGGAAGAAGGTATAAATAGGAGTGTTTCGCTATCCCTACCCAGGTCAGTATTATTCCAAATCGCCTCCCCGCCCCCCGCCGCCCGTAAACGGTGGAGTGGTTTGATATTGCAGTCAGTACCTTATCAAATGTCCAGGGGTTGGAGTGGTTGTATATACAGGTCCGTACCCGAACTATATTCAATGTCACGCCCCGGGTATGGAGGTGGTTGGTCCCACCCTCCCCCCTACCCCCAGGTAGTACCTTTGGTTCAATGTGCAGGGGTAGCTGGAGTGGTTGTTATAGTACAGGTAGTCTTTATTCAATGTCCGGGGTACTGGAGTGGTTGTGATATACGGTCAGTGTTAGTACCTTGTGTTCCACCCTGTCCAGCCCGCCCGGCCCGTCCCTGGGTGGTTGTATATACCAGGTCAGACCGTTTACCCTTCCCCGCAACCCTCGCGTGCCACCGCCCCCCCCGGTTGTACTGAGGGGTGGGGTGGGGTGTATTATATCTTTGGTATTTTTTTGGTATTTGGAGTGGATTATTGGGGAAAGCCCCCAACCCCCCCCCCCCCCCCCGCCCCCCACTCCAGATACCCTGGACATTGATAAAAGGTACTAAACTGACCTGTAATATACACCACTCCAGAAACCCCTGACATTGAATAAAGGCCTGACGCTGTATATCAACCACTCCAGTACCCCTGGACATTGAAAGTTACTGACTGTATATACAGACCACTCCAGTACCCCTGGACATTGACTAAGGGTTCTGTACTGACGCTGTTAATATACAACCACTCCAGTACCCCTGGACATTGAAGTAGTACTGACCTGTATATAACAACCCCCCCAGATACCCCTGCATCATTGAATAAGGTACGAACACTCCTGTATTACAACCACCCAGAACCCTGGACATTGAATAAGGTGTAACTTGACCCTTGTATATCAACCACTCCAGACCGCTGGACATTGAAATAAGGTACTGACCTTGGTATATACAACCCACTCCAGTACCCCTGACATTGAATAAGGTACTGACCTGTATAGTCCAACCCCCAGTACCCTGGACATTAATGGTACTGACCTGTATAATACAGACCACTTCCAGTACCCTGCCATTGAACAAGTACTAACACTGACCTGTATATACAACCACTCCAGTACCCCTGGACATTGAATAAGGTACTGACCTGTATATACAACCACTCCAGCACCCCTGCACATTGAACAAGGTACTAACACTGACCTGTATATACAACCACTCTATCCTGCACATTGAACAAGGTACTGACACTGACTTGTATATACAACCACTCCAGTACGCCCCCTGCACTGTTTTACACCCGTTGTATCGTGTGCATTTAACTTTGAAAACATTGAAACGTGAAACTGTAAGACACTACAGTCGTGGCCAAAACGTTTTGAGAATGACACAACTATTATTTTTCACAAAGTTTGCTGCTTCAGTGTCTTTTGATATTTTTGTCATTTAGCAGACGCTCTTATCAATAACGATTTACAGTTAGTGTATTCATCGTAGGTTAGCTAGGCTAGCTAGGTGAGCTAGGTAAGCTAGGTGAGCTAGGCTAGCTAGGTTAGCTAGGTGAGCTAGGCTAGCTAGGTTAGCTAGGCTAGCTAGGTGAGCTAGGTTAGCTAGGTGACCTGGGTTAGCTAGGTTAGCTAGGTGAGCTAGGTTAGCTAGGTGGGATAACCACATGTTACAGGCATAGTAGGTACATGTTCCTTAATAAAGTAGCTATGAGCAAAATCTGAGCTGCTAGTAGGGAAATGGACATAATGGAAGACTTTAAACTGGCCTCTATGTAGATGGGGTTTGTATGCACTACGCAAACAATGGATTTCAGCCTGAGGACTACAAGATCTCCAGAGACTAAGTCTGAGAGAAGCTGAAGCCTTACATGGTCAACAAGATGCTTGTCTCATGGATTGGCTTCCGACTGAAACAACATAAATATGAGAAAAAATTAATAATCCACTGTTTGTATATAGCGTCCTTTTTAATATCTACTGTAGCTCGCATCCTCTCTCAGATCAGCCTGATCATGTTAAATATTAATCTCATCCTCTCTCAGATCAGCCTGATCATGTTAAATATTAATCTAGTCCCATCCTCTCTCAGATCAGCCTGATCATGTTAAATATTAATCTAGTCCCATTCCTCTCTCAGATCAGCCTGATTCATTGTAAATATTAATCTAGTCCCATCCTCTCTCAGATCAGCGCTGATCATGTTAAATATTAATCTAGTCCCATCCTCTCTCAGATCAGCCTGATCATGTTAAATATTAATCTAGTCCCATCCTCTCTCAGATCAGCCTGATCATGTTAAATATTAATCTCAGTCTCCTCTCAGTCCCATCCCACTCAATATTAATCAATTGGAACCTTATGGATACAGAGGAATATATTACCATTTACTGGCACCATCCCCTGTTCAGACAATC
>NW_019944436.1:65185-72864 GCF_002910315.2 Salvelinus sp. IW2-2015 | reverse complement strand
CTGGTTTAATCTTACCCCTGGGTAGTTACACGAAGAGTTTATCTTACCCCTGGGGTAGTTATCAGTAACATGGTTTATCTTACCCACTGGGGTAGTTATCAGACATGGTTTATCTTACCCCTGGGTAGTTTTCAAGACATGGTTTACAATTTAACCGCCTGGGTAGTTTTCAGACACCTAAAAAGAATGGTAACTTACCGACCTGGGTAGTTTTATCAGACATGGCTTTATCTTACCCCTGGGGTAGTTATCAAGACATGTTTATCTTACCCTGGGGTAGTTATCAAAAACATCGGTTTATCTTACCCCTGGGTAGTTTATCAGACATGGTTTATATCTTACCCCTGGGAGTTATCAAGACATGTATTATCTTAACCCCTGGGGTATATTATCAAACATGGTTTACTCTTACTGGGTAAGTTATACAGACTGGTTCTTCATACCCCCTCGGGGTAGTCTAAATAAAACATCCGGGTTTATGTCCTTACCCTGGGTAGTTATCAGAACATGTTTATGCTTACCCGGGGTAGTTATCAGCCATGGGTTTATCTACCCCTGGGGTAAGTTTATCAAGCATGGTTTATCTTACCCCTGGGGTTAGTTAATCAGACAGGTTTATAATTACCCCTGGGGTAGTTATCACGACATGTTTACATCTCCCCCGCCTGGGTATATCAGACATGGTTTATCTACCCTGGGGTAGTTATCAACACATGTTTATCTTACCCTGGGGGTAGTTATCAGACCATGGTTTAATATTACCCCCTGGGGTAGTTTATCAACATGGTTTATTTACCCTGGGTAGTTTTTTCAGACATGGTTCCTCATACCCATGGGGTAGTTCATCAGACATGGTTTAACTCTTACCCCCTGGGTAAGTTTTTCCAGACATGGGTTTATCTTACCTGGGGTAGTTATCAGCAGCATGGTTTATCTTTACCCCTGGGGTAGTTTTTCAGACAATGGTTCTCATACCCTGGGGTAGTTATCAGACATGGTTTATCTTCCCCTGGGGTAGTCTTTCAGACATGGTTTATCTTACCCACCTGGGGTAGTTATCAGACATGGTTTTATCAAAACCCTGGGGTAGTTATCAGAATGGTTTATCTTACTCTGGGGTAGTTATCAAACAATGGTTTATCTTACCCCTGGGGTAGTTTTCAGACATGGTCTTTACTCTTACCCCCTGGGGTAGTTAATCAGAACATGTTTATCTTACCCCTGGGTAGTTATCAGACATGGTTCATCTTACCCTGGGGTAACTTTCAAAACATGGTTTATCTTACCCCCTGGGGTAGTTTCAGACATGCGTTTAAATTACCCTGGGGTGTTATTCAGACAGGTTTATCTACCCTGGGTAGTTTTCAGAACATGGTTCCTCATACCCCTGGGTAGTTTAACAGAATGGTTTACTCTTACCCCTGGGTAGTTTTCCAGACGATGGTTTCATCTTACCCTGGGGTAGTTATCAGACATGGGTTTTTTCTTACCCTGGGTAGTTTCTCAGACATGGTTCCTGCTCGATACCCTGGCGGTAGTTATCAACTGCTTATCTTACCCCTGGGGTTAGTTATCAGCACAATGGTTTATCTAACCCCTGGGGTAGTTATCAGACATGTTTATCATACCTGGGTTGTTTTCGAGACATGGTTTATCTTATCCTGGGTAGTCTGATCAGAGACATGGTTTATCCTTACTCCTGGGGGTAGGTTATCAGACATGGTTTAATCTACCCTGGGGTAGTTATCACGACATGTGTTTTATCATAACCCTGGGGTAAAGTATTCAGAGACATGGTTTATGCTTCACTCTGGGTAGTTATCAGACATGTTTATCTTACCCTGGGGTAATTAATCAAAGACATGGTTTATCTTACGCACTGGGGTAGTATCCAACAGTACTAGAAGGCTGTTATGCCCCTTGGGGCACAATTTTCAGAATATTTACATTCTGAACACCAAATTCCATCCTCCTAAAACACCAAACTCCAACATACACATGGACACATTTCCCAGGGGGGGAGTAAATCATTTTAATGCGATGAAGGTTAACTGTATTCCCAGGGAATGGTGAACGTGTGTCTTGGATATGAAGAATAGGGTTATGACTGGCCTTGAGATTAGCGTCAGGTAATTCACGTTTCCATGTGTTTGTGGTGTATCTTTTTTTGTGTGTGGTATGTTTGTGTGTGTGTGTGTGTATGTTTGTGTGTGTGTGGTTGTGGTGTGTGTGTGTGTGTGTGTGTGTGTGTGTGTGTGTGTGTGGTGTGTGTGTGTGTGGGTGTGTGTGGTATGTTGTTTGGTGTTTGTATGTGTGTGTGTGTATGTTTTGTTGTGTGGTCGGCTTGTGTCGTGTTTTCTCACCCAGTGGTTAGCATATGGATGAATCTCATTGGCATGTCTGGTACCCCTTTCTTATAGACTCTTCTATAAGGAAAGGGAGGGAGAGAGAGAGACACACACATTGCAAGCTCGCATAAATGCACACATGTACACGCGCCGACACCTCTTCAGAAATGCTAGGCCCAAATATGGTGTCTAAACCTCTTATGGCTTGCAAAGGTGAATATTGAACAAAACTGGAAAATCATGTGCCCACTTTTCAACGGCCTCCTAAGAAACTTCTTTATTTTACAATTATGCATAATATTTCTACTACTGTGATAGCATAACAGTCTATACGTTTTCTAAAAAGGTTGAATTATTTCTCGTAAGTCGAACAGGAAATATTTTTTAAAGCCATTTTTCCCAGCCGAATTGCGTTTTCCAAAATCGCGATGTGTGTCTTTAAGACCCTTGTCTATAAAAGGTCATTAGACTTGGGGACCGTAGAACACGTCCACAACCTCCTTCATTCCGGGTGTAAATGCGGCAGTGAGAATTGAAAAGCAGTCCGAATATCCGTCATGGACTGGAATAACAACATCCTTCGTGAACTGGCGCAGTTAAAAAAAATTTCGGGCGCGAAAGCATAATTTGTCTCGGCTACTGGAAGAAGGTCGAATAAAGGTTGAATATGAATCTCTGCTCGATATTATTTGGATACATGTACAAAATCATACCTAAATATTATTTTTCAATATACTTTAAATTATATTATTGCAAATTTATTCTGGACTTTAGATGTGATGAAGACGGAAGAATTTTTTGAAGAAAGACAGATTTAGGCCGCAATGCTATTGTGCTTGCTAACCAAGAGGGAAATGAGTCGTTCTGGGAACCCAACTAAAGAACTCTATACTGGACATTGACCCGTTACAGACATTCTGAGTGGAATATCAAACATAAAGATAAGGACCAATTTGGATGCTTTTTCAATATATCTGTCAACTGTTGTCATCTAACTGTGCTAGGCTAGCGCTGAACTTATGCTAGTGTTGTCTTATGCTAGCTATGTTGTTAGCTAATATAAACATATATTGTGTTTTCGCTGTAAAACCTTCAAAAATACGAAATATTGGCTTTATTCCACACGATATTGTCCTTTCATTAGCTATCCACATATGTTTTCTGAATGTTTTATAGTGTAAATCTAGTAGTCGACGTTGGTGTATGTAATTTTCTCTGGCTACTCCGTTACTGGATTCAGACTTTAGCTAATGTGGCTAGATTTAATGGTAGCAGTCAAATGTAAAACTGTTTTAATAGCTAAAATGCACTTCTTATGAACAAAACATAGATTTACTTGTGTAACATGTTTATACTGTCATCTGAGGTAGTTTTTCTGGGTTCTTTAGGTTGGTTTTAGTTTATTTCGGTTGGATTATGTGCCATGCTCTTGAATCATAATTCCATAATCATAATCATAAATTCCGACCTTTGTATTTGGCTGGTGAGCTACACAACATAACATATTGTGGTGTTTTCTCTTTCCCTCTGTAAAACATTTAAAAAATCGACATGTCTGGCTGGATCTTGACAAGATGTTTATCTTTACATCTGTATTGGCCTTGTTACTGTGTGAAGTTAAAATATTTTAAAAAAATAGATTTTTGAATTTCGCGCCTGCACTTGCAAGTTGGTGTTGTCATACCCTTAATGCCCTTGCGTGGGGCTGACGTCGGGATGCAGAACCTGTTAAGGTTAAAGAGAATTGTCTAAACTGAAGAAGGCTGTAAAGCAGGATCAGTAAAACAATTAAAAACATTGTTTAATAATTAGATAAGCTTATGCCACACAATCTTTTTGGTGGACCCCCTTAACTCTGTTTGTCTGCATTCCCGGATTTAAGCCAAGCTTCGGAAAGGCTGGTTTCTTTTGATTTGTCTATGTTAGAGTGCACACATCACATCCAAATAACATGACGTGGGAGGGAAAAGAAGGAGCTACACACACACGAGACAGAGAGCGAAAGAGAGGCGAGAGTGAAGCGAGCGAGCAGAGCGAGAGAGCGAGAGGCGAGAGAGATAGAGAGAGAGAGAGAGACAGAGAGCACAGGAGAGATAGAGAGAACAGAGAGACAGAAGAGACAGCAGAGAGAGAGAGAGAGAGAGAGAGAGTATTCGAATGATGCGTCAACAGTCACATTGGGAAAAATCCCCTGCATCTACATCATTAAAGCAGACTCGTTTACATTTCCTCAATGAAAACAATGTAAACTGAGCAAATGTCAAATTGGCTTTTTACGCAAATTAGCAAACAACAGACATGTAAATCCCCTACAACCCCTATTGACAACCAAACAAACAAAACAAAGGCAAAGTCTCTCATGCTTTGTTGTCTGATAACTACCCCAGGGGTAAGATAAACCATGTCTGATAACTACCCCAGGGGTAAGATAAACCATGTCTGATAACTACCCCAGGGGTAAGGTAAACCATGTCTGATAACTACCACAGGGGTATGAGGAACCATGTTGGAAAACTACCCCTGGCTGCTCTTTGGTCCGATCCTCATTACGACGAGAGCCGTGACAAAACTACCCACCACCAAAGGACCAAGCAGCGTGGAAAAAGGGACGAATGCACATGGGAGGAGATTCTGGACGGTAAAGGACCCTGGAGGCATGCTCGGGAATATCGGCATCCAAAGGAGGAGATTAAAGCATCAAAGGCGGAACGGCGACGATATGAGGAGGCAAGTCATCGACGGAAGCCCGAGAAGCCACTCCCAAAATGTGGGAGCTAACTCCCCGTGCTCACGGCAAGGAGCGTGGTACTGGTCAGGCACCGTGTTATGCGGTAAAGCGCACGGTGTCTCCAGTGCGCGTTCACAGCCCGGTGCGCTCTCCGCAAGCTCTCCGCAAGAGCCACGCTAGAGTGGGCATCCAGCCAGGGCGGATTGTGGCAGCTCAGCGCTCTTGGTCTCCAGTGCGCCGTCTCGGCCCAGGGTATCCTGCGCCGGCTCTGCGCACTGTGTCTCCGGTGCGCTGTGACTGCTCAGTGCGTCCTATGCCTGCGCTCCGCACCTGCTGGGCTAAAGTGGGCATTCAGCCAAGAGGAGCGGTGCAAGTTCTAAGCACCAGATCTCCAGTGCTCRCCCACAGCCCGGTTCATCCTGTGCCTGCTCCACGTGTCAGTCCAGAGCCTGCAGCGACGGTCTCCAGTCCGGAGCCTCCGGCGACGGTCCGCAGTCCGGAGCCTCCGGCGACGGTCCCCAGTCCGGAGCCTCCGGCGACGGCACCCAGTCCTGGGCCTCCGGCGACGGTCCCCAGTCCGGGGCCTCCGGCGACGTTTCCCAGTCCGGAGCCTCCGGCAACGGTCCCCAGTCCGGAGCCTCCGGGGACGGTCCCCAGTCCGGAGCCTGCGGCGACGGTCTCCAGTCCGGAGCCTGTGGCGACGGTCCCCAGTCCGGAGCCTGCGGCAACGCAGTAGCAATAAAATAAATCACTTACCTTTGAAGATCTTCCTCTCGTTAAAATCCAAAGGGTCCCAGCTACATCACAAATGGTCACTTTTTTCGATAAAGTCCTTCTTTATATCCCAAAAAATTCAGTTTAGTTGGCGTGCTTCATTCAATAATCCAACTGTTTCCCCTCATTCAAAATGCATACAAAATGAATCCCAAACGTTACCAATAAATTTGGTCCAAACAAGTCAAACAACGTTTCTAATCAATCCTCAGGTACCTTAATATGTAAATAAATGATACAATTTAAGACGGAGAATTGTATGTTCATTACCGGAGATAAATAACGAAGTGCGCGCCCTCACCGGAACGTGCAACAAACACCCCAGACAAAATGGGAGCCACTTAGAAAAACTACAAATTCTATCTCATTTTTRAAAAAACAAGCCTGAAACTCTTTCTAAAGACTGTTGACATCTACTGGAAGCKCTAGGAACTGCAGTATGGAGGATTTCCATTGATTTCCCCAAAGACAGACATTTTAAATGGTGTCACCTCCACCTCCACCTCCTTCTCCTCGGGTTTTTGCCTGCTCTATCAGTTATGTTATACTCACAGACATTATTTTAACAGTTTTGGAAACTTTAGAGTGTTTTCTATGCATATCCTAACTTCTAGGCCTGAGTAACAGGCAGTTTACTTTGAGCTCCTCATTCATCCAAACTTCTGAATACTGCCCCCTGTCCATAAGGAGTTAACTGCCCCTGAGGGGTGTGAATATTTATGATGTCTTTGGTGTAATTATGCTATCATCATGACATTGATTTTGCCTCAGGTATCTCTTTGCCTCTTGTTACTAATTAATGTCGGTCTGTCTGTCCGCCTGTCTGTTTGTCCGCATGTCTATCTGTCTGTCTCTGGCCGTCTATCCGTCCGTCTGTCTGCCTATCAGTCATTCATCTGTGCTGTCACTTTTTCTCTCTGTGTCTCTCTCTCTTTCTCTCTCTCCCGTACACACGTCCTGTTTTTGTCTCTCTCTCTAAACCCATGTGTTCCTCAGCAGTTCCACGTTGCCCTGAGATTAGATGATCCCTCATCATTTACTATCTGATTAGTATTCCTCTGTTTTCCTTTCCAGCCTGTGGTTCCGTTCCCTGCTGTTTGTGTGCGTGTCTGTGTGTTACCTGCTGTGTTATTCTGATCTGTGAGAGGCCACTAGTAAGTAAGGAAATGTGAGTGTCTGAGTGCTTGCAGAGTGAATAGTTTATTGGGCTTTCAGAAATGATACCCTCACAGGAACTCACACACTCTAACAACCCCAAATAACACACTCAATCTGTCTCTAAACACACACACACACACACACACACACACACACACACACACACACACACACACACACAACACACACCTAGTCAAAACATAACATTTGAATATCCTGAAGTTGTTCCCTTCCACCCTACACCTGTGTCTCTCATTGGACAGCTGTTCTAACGGAGACCAAGATTAAACCAACAAGACCACAACACCAGAAACACACACATTCATCAAGACACACACAAACACACACACACAGACCACACACACTCCAGCCACCAGCCACCAACCACCCAGCCACACCCCACCCACCACCCACACACCAGCCAGCCACAGCCAGCACAGCAGCCAGCCACACCAACACCACCCACCCACCAGCCACACCACAGCCACCAGCCACAGCACGCCCCAGCCAGCCAGCAGCCAGCCAGCCACCAGCCAGCCCAGCCACAAGCCAGCCAGGCCACTCAGCCAGCCACACCAACACGCCAGCCAGCACCACAGCACCCAGCCACCCCCACGCCTGCCGCCCCGCCAGCACCCAGCCAGCCAGCAGCCAGCCATCTACCACCACCA
>NW_019944436.1:55906-64874 GCF_002910315.2 Salvelinus sp. IW2-2015 | reverse complement strand
ACCAAGAGAAGAGGATCAGACAAGACAGGCCACCACCACCACCAACCAGCCAGCCAACCAGCACTAGCGCAGCCAGCCTAACCAACCAACCATGCCAAGAAAAATGGCTGGGTTTGTCTCCACTACTATATAGTGCTTCGGAAAGCATTCAGCCCCTTTACAAATGTTGCTACTTACAGCTTATTCTAAATTCGATTAAATTGTTTTTTCCTCATTACTTCTACACACAATACCGATAATGACAAAAAACATTATTATTTTATTTTTTTGCAAGGTTTAAAGAAAGAAATATCACATTTAGATAAGTATCAGACCATTTACTCTTAATGAATCACCTTTGGCAGCAATTATATCTCGAGTCTTCTTGGGTATGACGCTACAAGCTTGGCAACACTGTATGTAGGTCATCTTCAAGACCTGCTAGGTAAAGTCCCCCCTTATCTCAGCTCGCTGGTCACCATAGCAGCACCCACCTGTAGCACGCGCTCCAGCAGGTATATCTCTCTGGTCACCCCCAAAACCAATTCTCCTTTGGCCCCTCTTCCTTCCCAGTTCTTTCTGCTGCCAATGACTGGAATGAAGCTAACAAAAACAATCGGAAGATGGAGATATATCTCTCACTACGCTTTAAGCACAACTGTCAGAGGCAGCTCACAGCTTATTCGGCAACCTGTACATAAACCCTCTATAATTTAGCCAAACAACTACCTCTCCCCCGTACTGTTTTATTTATTTATTTAATTTTTGCTCGCTTTGGCCCCACATTATTTCTGATTTACTTTGTACACATTCTTCTCCCACTGCAAATCTACATTCCAGTTTTTTACTTGCTATTTGTATTTATTTCGCCACCATGGTCTTTTTTTAGCTGAGACCTTTACGCCTTTATGCTCAGCCTCAATTTGCCTCACAATTGTATATACTTATTTTTTTCCTACTGTATTATTGACTTGTATGTTTTTTTCTCATTGGTAACTCTGTGTTTGTTGTAAATTGTGTGAACTGCTTTTGCTTAATTTGGACCGGTCGAATTGGAAATGAGAACTTGTTCTCTACTTGCCTACCTGGTTAAATAAAGGTGAAAAAATATATATACGTGGTTAATAATTTGGAGAGTTTCTCTCTTTCTTCTCTGCAAATACTCTCATGCTCTGTCAGGTTGGATGGGGAGCATCGCTGAACAGCTATTTTTTGGTCTATCAAGAGATGTTACACCCACACAGCATGATGCCGCCCCCACCATGCTTCACCGTAGGGATGGTGCCAGGTTTCCTCCAGARGTGACGCTTGGTATTCCGGCAAAATTGTTCAATATTGGTTTCATCAGACCAGAACATCTTGTTTCTCATGGTCTGAGTCCTTTAGGTACCTTTTGGCAAACTCCAAGCGGGCTGTCATGTGCTTTTTACTGAGGAGAGGCTTCCGTCTGGCCATTCTACCATAAAGGCCTGATTGGTGGAGTGCTGCAGAGATGGTCGTCCTTCTGGAATGTTCTCCCATCTCCACAGAYGAACTRTGGAGCTCTGTCAGAGTMACCATCGGGTTCTTGGTCACKTCCCTGAACAAGGCCCTTCTCCCGCGATTGCTGTTTGGCCAGGCGGACAGCTCTAGGAAGAGACTTGGTGGTTCCAAACTTCTTCTATTTAAGAATAATGGAGGCCACTGTGTTCCTGTGGACCTTCAATGCTGCAGAAATGTTTTGGTACCCTTCCCCAGACCTGTGCTTCGACACAATCCTGTCCCGGAGCTCTACAGACAATTCCTTCGACCTCATGACTTGCTTTTTGCTCTGAAAGTGCACTGTCAACTATGGGGCCTTATATAGACAGAAGTGTGCCTTTCCATAATGATCAATGGAAACAGGATACACCTGAGCTCAATTTAGAGTCTCATAGCNTGTCAACTATGGGGCCTTATATAGACAGAAGTGTGCCTTTCCATAATGATCAATGGAAACAGGATACACCTGAGCTCAATTTAGAGTCTCATAGCAAAGGGTCTGAATAGTTATGCAAATATGGTAATTCAGTTTTTTATTTTTAGTATATTTACAAACAATTCTAAAAAACTATTATTTATTTTCCATTATGGGGTATTGTGTGTAGATTGTGTAGATTTAATACATTTTAGAATAAGGCTGTAATGTAACAAAATGTGGAAAAAGTCAAAGGGTCTGAATATTCTCCAAATGCACTGTGTACTCTCTGTACATGTTATATATCAATGCAGCTGCTTATTCTGCCATCAAACCTGATTAGTCAGAATAGGCAGCTGGAAGATGTGATTTTTATTTGCCCTTGAAACATATTACAGTGTAATTATAGGTCCCATGTTCTCACTGTGAGGTAATCCAGAGGCTAACTGTGATATGCAAATTGCTGTGGGCATTTGGATGATATCTATAGTGATGTATCATTTGCGGTTATTTATCAATGGGATTATTTACTAATAATTTAAGATGGTACGTGTTAGTATGAATGTGTTTGTGTGAATGTGCTAGAATGTATGTGTTAGTATGTACTTGTTAGTATGTAATGTACGTGTTAGTATGTATGTGTTAGTATGTACTTGTTAGTATGTAATGCATGTGTTAGTATGTATGTATTAGTATGTACGTGTTAGTATGTAATATATGTGTTAGTATGTACGTGTTAGTATGTAATGTATGTGTTAGTGTGTACGTGTTAGAGTGTATGTGTTAGTGTGTATGTATTAGTATGTAATGTATGTGTTAGTGTGTATGTGTTAGTATGTAATGTATGTGTTAGTGTGTATGTGTTAGTGTGTACGTGTTAGTATGTATGTGTGAGTGTGTACGTGTTAGAGTGTATGTGTTAGTGTGTATGTGTTAGTATGTACAGTGAGGGAAAAAAGTATTTGATCCCCTGCTGATTTTGTTCGTTTGCCCACTGACATTGAAATGATCAGTCTGTAATTTTAATGTTAGGTTTATTTGAACAGTGAGAGACAGAATATCAACAAAAAAATCCAGAAAAACGGCATGTCAACAAGTTTATAAATTGGATTTGCATTTTAATGAGGGAAATAAGTTTTGACCCCTCTGCAAAACATGACTTAGTACTTGGTGGCAAACACCTTGTTGCAATCAACAGAGGTCAGATGTTTCTTGTAGTTGGCCACCAGGTTTGCACACATCGTCAGGAGGGATTTTGTCCCACTCCTCTTTGCAGATCTTCTTCAAGTCATTAAGGTTTCGAGGCTGACGTTTGGACAACTCGAACGCTTCAGCTCCCTCCACAGATTTTCTATGGATTAAGGTCTGGAGACTGGCTAGGCCACTCCAGGCTTAATGTGCTTTTTCTTGAGCCACTCCTTTGTTGCCTTGGCCTGTGTTTTTGGGTCATTGTCATGCTGGAATACCCATCCACGACCCATTTTCAATACCCTGGCTGAGGGAAGGAGGTTTCACCCAAGATTTGACGGTACACGGCCCCATCCATCGTCCCTTTGATGCGGTGAGTTGTCCTGTCCCCTTAGCAGAAAAACACCCCCAAAGCATAATGTTTCCACCTCCATGTTTGACGGTGGGGATGGTTTCTTGGGTCATAGGCAGCATTCCTCCTCCTCCAAACACGACAAGTTGAGTTGATGGCCAAAGAACTCCATTTTGGTCTCGTCTGACCACAAACACGTTCACCCAGTTGTCCTCTGAATCATTAGATGGCAAACTTACAGACGGGCATGTATATGTGCTGTTCTTGACAGGGGACCTTGCGGGCGCTGCAGGATTTCAGTCCTTCACGGCGTAGTGTGTTACCAATTGTTTTCTTGCGTGACTATGTCCCAGCTGCCTTGATATCATTGACAAGATCCTCCTGTGTAGTTCTGGGCTGATTCCTCACCATTCTCATGATCATGCAACTCCACGAGGTGAGATCTTGCATGGAGCCCTAGGCCAAGGTGAGATTGACAGTAGTGAGTATGGTGTATAGTATGTATGTGTTAGTATGTAATGTATGTGTTAGTGTGTTTACGCACGCCTCTGAGAAGAGGGAACGCAACTCCCTGCTACAACTCAAACTCTCCTCTGTGAAAGTGCGCGAAAGAGGTAAACTGTAGGGGCGAGAAAGGACGATCAAAGGCAGAATTTACCGTTACTAAGGTTTATTTTCCTTTACACGGGTAAATATGGGGAAAAGGGGCTGGACGGAACCAAAGCAAAGAAAGAATATCAAAGCTCCCCCTCTCCTATCTAACCTGCCTACCCACTTAAACTTACCTAACTTAGCACCACCTGGTGCCTAACCAAAATATCAGGGGGTGGTCCGCCCAGGTCTTACCTAGTGTGCCTAGACAATGAATATACTACGGGTATATGTATGCCCGCGGGCCTCTTGCCTAAGCACTCCTAAGTTGCCTTCCCCTTCCCCCTGGACAAATGAAACAGAATAAATTATACAATTTCACAAAACACTCAGAAACACAGGACATCAATGAGGCCTCGTCTGACTGAGCAAAACTCACAGAAATATACCAACTACTCCCAGCAACAACAAACACAGTAAATTACTCCAAACCCATCAGCCTCCTTCTCTCCAGACAAATATCTCTCTTTCAAATCAAACTCTCTGCATTCCTCAGCTTCAATGATCTCACTGCCGCCTATCCTCTCTAATGATCTCTCCAAAATATTCAAACTCTCTCTCTCTAATCTCTTCTCATGATCTTCTCCAAAATATTACAACTCTCCCTCTAATCTTTTCTCTCTTTCTCAGAGAACAGAACACTGGCTTTTATATCTTCAAGGTGGCAACTGGTGATTAGAAAACAGCTGATATCTTGACGAGGGGGCGGGTCAGCTCCCATATCATCAATCAGCCTGAGGTCGACCAATCAGCTGGTTGGGGGAACTCAGGAAGCAATGTCCTGAAAACAGACACACTCAAATACAATACGCTACAAAAACAGACAGAAACTGGGGAATCGTACAAGTGTGTATGTGTAGTACGTTATGTGTTAGTATGTAATATATGTGTTAGTATGTACGTGTTGTATGTAATGTATGTGTTGAGTGTGTATGTGTTAAGTATGTAATGATATGTTAGTATGTATGTGTTTTAGTACCTGTAATTGGTACGTGTTAGTGTGTATGTGTTAGTATGTATGTATGTGTTAGTATGTAATGTATGTGGTATAGTATTGCGGTTAGTATGTAATGTATGTGTTAGTTCAATGTTATGTGTTAGTATGGTATGTTGTGTTAGTGTGTATGTGTTAGTGGTGTATGTGTTAGGTATGGTAATATGTGTTAGTATGGATGGTGTTAGTATGTAATGTACGTTGTTAGTGTGTATGTGTTAGTATGTAATGTATGAGTTTATATGTAATGTATGTGTTAGTATGTATGTGTTAGTTATGTCATGTATGTGTTAGTATGTATGCCGTTCGATGTAATGTTATGTGTTAGTATGGTATGTGTTAGTATGTTAATGTATGGTGTTAAGTGTGTATGTGTTAGTGTTGTATGTGTTAGTGTGTATGTGGTTAGTGTGTCATGTAGTTAGTGTGTACGTGTTGTGTGTACGTGTTTGTGTATGTTTAAGTGTGTATGTTGTTAGTATGTAAATGTATGGTTAGTGTGTATGGGTTAGTGTGATGTGTTAGTATGATGGTGTAGTGTAGTATGTGTTAGTGTGTATTGTTAGCGTGTATGTTGTTAGGGTGTATGTGTTAGTGTGTAATGTGTTAGTGTGTATGTGTAGTGGGTATGTGTTTGTGGTGGTACGTGTTAGTGTGTATGTTGTTAGTTGTAATGTATGTTTAGTAAGTAAATGTATGTGTTAGTATGTATGTGTTAGATGTTGAATGTATGTGTTAGTATGTATGTGGTTGTATGTAACTTATGTGTTAGTGGTGTATGTGTTAGTATTGTAATGATGTGTTTAGTAGTATGTGTCTAAGTATGATACTGTACGTGTTAGTGTGTTTGTGTTAGTAATGTATGTATGTGTTATGTATGTAATGTTGTGTTCAGTAGTATTGACGTTAGTAAGTAATGTTGTGTAGTATGTATGTGTTTTAGTATGTAATGTATGCTGTTATGTGTGTATGTGTTAGTTGTATGTGTTGTATGTATATGATGTGTTTGGTATGTATGTGTTAGTATGTAATTGTCGTGTCGTGTGTATGTGTTAGTATGTAAATGGTATGTGTTAGTAATCGTAATGTAAGTGTGTTAGTATGTATGTGTTAGTATGTCATGATGTGTTAGTAATGTATGCGTTAAGCAATGGTAAATGTATAGTGATTTAGTTATGTATGTGTTAGTGATGTATGTATGTGTTAAGTGGTGTATGTGTTAGTGTGTACTGTGTTAGGTGTATGTGTTAGTGTGTACGTGTTAGTGGTGGTATGTGTTAGTGTGTAATGTGTTAGTATGTATGTGTTTAGTAGTGTACGTGTTAGTGTGTATGTGTTTAGTGGTGTAATGTGGTTGTATGTAATGTATGTGTTAGTGTGTAATGTGTTTTAGTGTGTAATGTGTTAGTATGTATTGTGTTAATGTGTTACCGTGTTAGTGTGTATGTGTTAGTATGTAATGTATTGTGTGTAGTAATGTAATGTATGTGTTAGGTACTGTCATGTTGTTAGTATGTAATGTATGTGTTAGTATGTAGTGTGTTAGTATGTAATGTATGTGTTAGTGTGTTATGTGTTAGTATGTCAATGTTTAAATGTGTTAGTATGTATGTGTTAGTATGTAATGTATGTGTTAGTGTGTATGTGTTAGTATGTAATGTATGTGTTAGTGTGTATGTGTTAGTGTGTATGTGGTTAAGTGGTTTTGTAATGTGTTAGTGTGTATTGTTAGTGTGTATGTGTTAGTATGTAATGTATGTGTTAGTATGTAATGTATGCGTGTTAGTATGTATGTGTTAGTATGTAACTGTAGTGTTGTTATGTGTGTATGTGTTATGGTGTAATGTATGTGTTAGTGTGTATGTGTTAGGTGTGTACGTGTTAGTGTGTATGTGTTTTAGTATGTAATGTATTGTGTAGTATGTAATTTGTATTGTTTTAGTATGGTATGTGTTAGTATGTAATTTGTATGTGTTAGTGTGTATGTGTTAAGTGGTGTATGTGTTTATGTGTATTGTGTTAGTGTGTTGGTGTTAGTGTGTATGTGTTAAGTATGTAATGTATGTGTTCGTTATGTAATGTTAATGTGTTAGTGGGGGTGTATGTGTTAGTATGTAATGTGTTAGTCATGTATGGTGTAATTGTGTATGTGTTATGTGTGTGTGTTTATGTGTGTGTGTTAGTGTGTATGGTGCTAGTATGTGGTAATGCAATGGTGTTATTGTGTATGTATGTGTTTAGTCATGTATGTGTTAGTATGTGTGTTAGTCTGTGTTTGTGTTAGTGTGTTTGTGTTTAGTGCTGTATGTGCTAGTTTATAGCTGTAGTGCATGTGTTATTGGTGTATGTATGTGTTAGTATGTATGTGTTAGTTGTGTGTTAGTGTGTTTGTGTTAGTTGTGTTTTGTGTTAGTGGTTTGTGTTAGGTGGTGTTTGTTGTTAGTGTGTATGTGTTAGTGTGTATGGTTGTTAGTGTGGGTATGTGCAATGTCTGTTGTCTGCTTCGGTAGTCTGAAAATACCTCCTTTCTCCGTTTCTTCATGTTTAAATTTTCTGATAACATGGATCGAAGATTGATTGAGAAATTGAAAACCAAAAGATTGAACAGATACGATAGATATATTTGATAAGAAAAAGAGAGAGCGAAGAGAGGACCTGAAGCGAGAAGGAATGAGAGAGGATGAGAGAGAGATGAGGCGAGATTGATTGAGAGCGAGAGAGAGAGATGGGAGAGAGATGAGATTGAGAGAGAAAGATGAGAGAGAGAGAAGAGAGAGAGAGAGAGAGAGAGAGAGAGGAGAGAGAGGGGGGGGGGGGGGGTGGAAAAAAAGGATTGATCGACAGAGAAACTGAGAGTTAAGAGCAGCCATTAAAGTGAGAAGTTACTTTACGACAGTAAATGGAAGTAGGCCAAATAGCCAACCCTTCAGGAAGCTCGGCTGTGATGGAAATGAACATGGTTTTTATGGCACGTTAAAAAGTGAAGTTTTGTCTCCAATCATTCATGGGTGGAAGTTTTTTAAACTTATGTAAGATAGCTTCTAACTGAAACTGTGAATTTAATGTCTTGTGGGACAGAGCACACTTCGTCTATCTGAGAGGTCCGCCTCCAAAAGTGAGGACTCAAAGTTCCTCTCATGCCCTCTGCTTTTCATCTCTCCGTTTAACCCTCTAGATCTCTAGAGTGTTTCTATTTTCTTCAAAGCGGGTCTTCTTTCCTTCCACCTCTCTCAAGTTATCCAGTTGTTTTTCACTCTGTTCCACTGTAAACTCTTCCTTTGTGTCTGGTTTATACTCTCTTCCTCTATCTTTTAATCTATTTCTGTTGTTTTAGACAGACAGACAGACCAGACAGACAGACCAGACAGACAAGACAGACAGACAGACAGACAGACAGACAGACAGAACCGCAGATCAGAACAGACAGAACAGACTGACAGACAGACAGAACCAGACAGACAAGACCAGACCCACGACCAGACAGACAGACATGACCAGACAGACAGATAGATAGATAGATAGATAGCATAGATAGATAGATAAGATTAGATAGATTAGATAGATAGATTAGATAGATAGATAGATAGAATAGATAGATAGATAGAATAGATAGATAGATATGATCAAGATAGAATAGATAGATAGATGAATAGATAGAATGATAGATAGATAGATAGATGATAGATAGATTTACTCAGATTACACAGATCCACAAAGAATTTGAAAAAACAAATCCAATTTTGATAAACTCCCCATATCTACTTGGGAGAAATTTCCACAGTGTGCGCTATCAGCAGCGCAAGATTTGTGACCTGTTGCCCACAAGAAAAGGGCAACGCAGTGAAGAAACAAACACCATTGTAATACA